>NW_027142653.1:0-258498 GCF_026170545.1 Melanerpes formicivorus | reverse complement strand
TGGGTGAGGTGGTGTTGCCTAAGAGTAAAGATCTGCCTGAACCGATTGCCACAGCTGTCACAAGAGCTTCTCTCCAGTGTGGGTGCGGCGGTGCCAGGTGAGATTACCGCGCTGGGTGAAGCTCTGTCCGCAGTCAGCACAGGTGAAAGGTTTCTCTCCAGTGTGGGTGCGGATGCGCTGCATGAGCTCAGAGTTCCAGCGGAACTTCTTGCCACAGTCACCACAGACGAAGGGCCGGGAGTCAGGCTGCGGGCAGTGGTGCTTCACTAGCTCTGAGCTACCTGGGAAGCTCTGCCCACACTCAAGGCACTGATTCAGATCTTTGGGTGACACTGAGGGACCTGCTCTGGCTTTGTCCTCCTCCACACATTCCTCCCCCTCATCCTGGTCATCTTCATCATCATCATTATCCTACTCTTCATAGCTGTCATTCTCAGCATCATCCTCCATCTTGTCCTCTTTTTCCTCCCCATCCTCCTCTAATTTGGGACTGCACATTGGCTTCTCCAACTTGATCTCTGGGTGCTGCTCCTCCCAGCTCTTGTCTGGGTCCTCCTGTGAGGCCATGCTGTGGCAGGAAGGGGTCACAGCTGTGCAATAGGGAAGATGGAAGCACCTGAGCCCAGGATCTCAAACCCTCAGATCCTGACTGGGTCATGACAGTCCCTGACTCCCAACACCCAGCTAGAGGAGAGAATGCAGAGGGGACCTCAAACCCTCAGTTTCTGCCACAGTGTGGGCACAGACCTCCAACACCTATGCTGAGACCCCAGGTTCCTGTGATCAGTGCCCTGAGGTACCCTGGGACTTACAAGTGGTCTTGTCCTACTCTGCTCGACCCTGGTGGCATTGGCAGGGTGGTTCCTGGTCCAGGCCCTGTCCTTTGACCTCCCCTGGCTCAGACAATGGAGGCAGCAGCACTGAACAAGAAACATCAAATCACCTCCAACCTTCTCCCACCACCCTCCAGATCCCAACCTCCAAACATCACCTCCTGCTCACAACTCACCCCAGCAGCCTGGAGCATTCCTCAACTCCCACACCACCTGATGTGCTTCAGAGCTCCTGGAGAGGTGAAATATGCTGGACAGGAGGAGGTGGCGGAGGCTAGGAGCTGCCCTGGGGGCCAGGGTCCTGCTGTTGCCCCATTCTGGGTTTCTTACCTGTTGGGCTGCTCCAAGGGACAGATCTGCAAACTCTGCTCTTCCTCACGAACAGAAAGGGGCAGGGATGATGTAGAGAGAGGACTCAGCCCATGCCAGAGAGAAGCAAAGGGCTCAGAGAAAAGCACTGATCTGCAAGGGATGGCTCAGCACTGCCCAGGACCAGGCAGCACAGCTCAGCCTTCCTGGGGGCAGCTCCCAAGCCCAGCAGCACAGCCACAGCACACAGCCAGGGCTGATCAAGATGGGAAGCCTCAACAAGTGCAGACTCAGCTCCTTGCCCAGCACACAGCCCCCAGCACACAGCTGCAGGCCAGCACCACAACACAGCTGCCTCCACACAGCCTCTCCCAGCCCTTGCCTAAAGCTTCCTCCCACTGCCTGCCCAGGGCTCTGCTGCCTGCAGCTGCATTTGACAGCAGATCTTGCTCTGGCCACAGCTATCCTCCCTAGCCCTACCCCCACCACACTCACTATGTGCTCACCTGTGCCCTGAACACACCTCTCTGCTGCTCACTGCCCAAGAGAAGACCACAGCAGTCCTCAGGACACACACAAAGGGAGCTTCATGCTTTCTGGAGGTGCATCAAAGGGGTAAGTGACTTGCTCAGCTTCTTGCTAAACCTCTTCAGCCCTCACTGGGATGCTGGAGGAGTCTCTGGCTCCCGCCCAAACCTCACACCTCCAGCACCCTTCACACACCTGCAGCCCAAAGACACTCAGTGGAAAGAGTTTGGCTTCTTCACTCCCTGACCTTTTCTCTCAGCTTGCTCTTTGCAGTTCTCCTGGAGCTGCCACTCCACATCCCCAAGAGAAAAATGAGGTTTCGTGGGAGGGCACAGTGCCCATGGGCTGCTGTTCATCTCCCAGCTGACACAGGCAGAGCTGCAGCACAATTCACTCCTTTCACCTCCTCAAATGCTACCAGATTCTGCCATTTCCTGCACACTCATTTGCTACCTGGGCCCTGGATCCTCTCCCCCTTTTTGGGGGGACAAGGCCTAATTCCTGCCTGACCATTCTCAGGCCCCTCTCTCAGTCCCAGCCTATCCATGTCCCTACTGCCTTGGTTCTCCCATGGCCCTGTGTCCCCTACCTCCACTGCCACTGCAGCTGGAAGGGTGGAGTGGGAAATGCTGTGGCTGAGGAAGCATCTAAGGAACTGGGCTGGAAGCAGCAGCACAAGGATGGAAGGGGCCTGAGACTAAAGGCTGGGATCAGCTGGAGGCCTGAAAGAACAGCACCAAGCCAAGGGGGGGTTATAGATGAGGGCTGGGGAGGAACCCTGCAGACACCTCAGGCAGCAACTGATGAGAGCAAGGGGGACAGAGAGGGAGTGAGACCTCAGGTGACTCCTGCCATGGGGAATGGCTGGGCTGTGTGGCTAGGAGCCCTGAGTGCCTGCTTGGGCTGTGCTGGATGTCAGGAGGGGTCAGGGGACTGTTCTCAGCCAGGCAGGGTTTGGGACTTTGAGCTTCTGGGGTCAGCTGCTGCCAGCACCATTGGAGGCAGGAGCCAGGCAGAGCCACACAGCTGCTGAACTAAGCTCTCCCACCCCCTGCAGCCTTCACCCTCCATCTCTCCATCCATTGCTCCATCTCCATTCACTTGCTGCCCTCTCAGAGTCCCCAGGGCCCCACCAAGTCTCCAGGGCTGATCTACACATCCATCAGGGCCCAACAGAAGCCCCTGGATGAGAGCATGGATGAGGATCCTTGTTGTCGGAGTAAGGCACTGGGATGTCTTACACCAGAGATCAGAGACTGCCAGCAGGGACAGCAGAGTCCAGAGGGACACCACAAAGTGCCATCTAGCTTAGTTCATCCCCACAAGGCCTGCACTCACTCTTTACAAAGGAACAGCACAGGATCTCCAACCTCCTTTGCCCTTCCTCTCTGCTCCCAGCAACATCTTCTGGGATCTCTCTCTGCAGAGGAGCTTTGAGGCCTTGGCAGTGCTGCCAACTGCGGCCTGCAGTGCCTGGCTCACCTGGGAGCTGCCTACCAGAATCTGTAACTGCAGCTCTTGGGTATGGGGGAGGAGGGGCAGAGAGGCATGGGGGAGGGGGAAGGCATTTGGGGCCTGGGGTTCTGGCCTGCTTTGGTGGAGCTCTGGGGGAAGCTTTGGCCTAGGGAGGTTGCTTGGCTCCCGTGGCCCAGGCACACTATGGATTGTTGTGGATTTGATGCTTTGCACTGTAGGATGCAGCTCTGAACAGCACAGCCATGGAAACTGCCCAATTCTATCCAACCCTCTGGCCACAGCTTGGCATCAACTCCTTTCACAAGGCTCAAAGAGAGCTTCTCTGGCTCCTGAAACCTAAGACAATACTCTGCAGAACAAGTTGGAGGAGCTCAAGGGGACAAGCTGCAGAGGGGGCCCAGGGCAACCTCCTGAGCTTCAACAAGAGCAAGGGCAGGGTCCTGCCCCTGGCCTGGCACAATCGTCACAGTCAGACCAGCCTGGGGGTGGAGGGAATAGGAAGCAGCCCTGCAGAAAAGCACTGGGGGGTGCTGCTGGACAAGAAGCTGGACAGGAACAGACGGGGAGCCTGCAGCCCACAAGGCCAAGGACAGCCTGGGCTGCACCAAAAGCAGCAGGGCCAGAGATGGACAGAGGCCATCCTGGCACTTGGCTCTGCTCTGCTGAGACTTCACCTGCAGCACTGCAGCCAGCTCTGGAGCCCTCAACACAGGAAGGACATGGACCTGATGGAGAAGGCCTAGAGGAGGGACACAAAAATGATCAGGGGCTTGGAGCAGCTCTGCTACCAGGACAGGCTGAGGGAGCTGGGGGTGATCAGCCTGGAGAGGAGAAGACTCTGGGGAGACCTAAGAGTGACCTTCTCGTACCTGAAGGGGGCTACAAGAAGGCTGCAGAGGGAATCTTTGAAGCCATTGCCTCTGGTCCTGTCCCTGCAGGCTTTGCAAACTAGAGCAGAGCAGATTGAGATTGGAGGTGAGGAACAAGTTCTGCACCAGGAGCCTGCTGGAACACTGCAACAGGTTGCCCAGGGAGGGGCTTGAGGTCCCAGCCCTGCAGAGGTTCAAGGTCAGGCTGGATAGGGCTCTGGGCAACCTGATATAGTGTAGGATGTCCCTGCTGACTGCAGAGGGGCTTCGACTGCAGCACCTTTGCAGCTCCCTGACAACCCAAACCACTCCAGGATTCTAGGAGTCTAAGGGCAGCCTCCAGGGAGAGCAGGAAAAAGATGAGGCAGAGGAGGACAAGGAAGAGGACAAGGAGGAGGAGAACCAAAATCCCTTCCTAACTCCTCCAAACCTCTGCCAAATTCCTGGAAAGCTCTTCCAGCTCTGCAGAGTTCATTCTGAAGAGAGCTGAGGGAGTTGCTAGGCTCAGGGATGTCTTGCACACTCTGCACAAATGCTCCAGAAGCTTTCCAAGTGCCCTCAAAACCAGCAGCACAGCTCTGCTGCCACACAATGCCAGGCTGCAAGGGACCCCAAGGCTCAGCTGCTCCAAACTTGCCAGCTGACACTGGACTGGAAAGGAGCTGGCCCAGCCCCCTGCCAAGCTGAGCCTTCCAACTCTGCCCTGCAGGGCAATCCACCACTGCCCTGGGGAGATGATTCCAATGGCTGACTGGCAGGGAAAAGCTTTTGCCTCTGCAGGGCACTGTGCCACTTCAGCTCAGCTCTTGCAGCAGCTCTTTGAGATCTGCCTTTGGAGCACCACAAACTCCGAAGCACTGCAGTGCAAAGCAGCTCAGCTTCAGCTCCCAAGTGGCTGAACTCTCACATTTTAAATTCAAGACAGGGGCCAAGCTCACACCCAGCCCCCAAGCTCAGGAACCAGCCACTAAGGTCAGAGTCAGGTCCCAAGCACAAGAATCCAGGTCAGAAATGCAGAGCCAGCCCCCAGGCTCAGAGCCAGCTCCTAAGTTCGCATCCAGGCCCCAAGCTCAAGAAGCAGCAGCTAAGATCAGAGCACTTCCCAAGCTCAGAGCCAGCCCCTGAGCTCAAGAACCAGCAATAAGGTCAGAACACTTCCCAAGCTGAGAGCCACCTCCAGAGCTCACACCCAGCCCCCTAGCTCAAGAGCCAGCCACTAAAGTCCAGAACCTAGATAAAAAGTGCAGACTCAGCTCCCAAGCCACCAACTAAGGTCAGAATCACTTCCCAAGCTCAAAAACCAGCCCCTGACCTCACAGATAGGCCCTGAGATTAAGAAGCACACCCCAAGCCCAGAGTGAGCAACTAAGCTCAAAACCCCTTTCCAAGTTCACACCCAGCCTCCAAGCTCCAGAGCCAGCAACTAAGGTCAGAACCACTTCCCAAGCTCAAGAACCAGCCCCTGAGCTCAGAGCCAGCAACTAAGTTCAGCGCACTTCCCAAGCTCACAGCCAGACCCCAAGCTCCAGAACCAGCAACTAAGGTCAGAACCACTTCCTAAGCTCACACCCAGACCCCAAGCTCAAGAAACAGCTCCCAAGCCAGCAACTAAGGTCAGAACCACTTTCCAACCTCAGGAACCAGCCCCCAGGCTCCAGTACCAGCAACAAACGTCAGAACCAAGCTCCAGAGCCAGCCCCCACACGCTCAAGAGCCAGACAGTAAGATCAGAACCACTTCCCAAACTCAAGAACCAACCCCTGACCTCAGAGACAAGCCCTGAGATCAAGAACCAGACCCCGAGGCCAGAGTGAGCAACTAAGCTCAAAACTCCTTTCCAAGCTCACACCCAGCCCCCAAGCCCAAGAGACAAAATAAAATCAGAACCACTTCCCAAGCTCAAGAACCAGCAGCTAAGACCAGAGCCAGCAACTAAAGTCAGAACACTTATAGTTTCATAGTTTCATTCAGGGTTGGAAGGGACCACGAGGATCATCTAGTTCCAACCCCCCTGCCACGGGCAGGGACACCCCACACTAGATCAGGCTGGCCTGAGCCTCATCCAGCCTGGGCTTAAACACCTCCAGGGATGGGGCCTCGACCACCTCCCTGGACAACCCATTCCAGGGTTTCACCACTGTCATGGTGAAGAATCTCCTCCTCACATCTAGCCTAAATCTCCCCACCTCCAGCTTCATTTCATTCCCCCTAGTCCTATCACTACCTGAGATCCTGAGAGGTCCTTCCCCAGCCTTCCTGTAGGCCCCCTTCAGATACTGGAAGGCCACAATTAGGTCACCTCAGAGCCTTCTCTTCTGCAGACTGAACAGCCCCAACTCCTTCAGTCTGTCCTCATAGGAGAGGTGCTCCAGCCCTCTGATCATCCTTGTGGCCCTTCTCTGGACATGTTCCAGTACCTCCACATCCCTCTTGGAATAGGGGCTCCAGAACTGGACACAGTACTCCAGGTGGGGTCTCACCAGGGCTGAGTAGAGGGGGAGGATCACCTCCCTCGACCTGCTTGGTGTCATCAGCAAACTTGCTGAGGGTGCACTCAATGCCACTGTCCATGGCACCCACAAAGATGTTGAACAAGACAGGTCCCAGGACTGATCCCTGAGGGACTCCCCTTGTCACTGGCCTCCACTGGGACATGGAGCCATTGACAGCCACTCTTTGGGTGCGGCCATCAAGCCAGTTCCTTATCCATCTAGTGGTCCACCCATCAAACCCATGTGTCACCAGTTTGGAGACCAGGATGTGGTGCGGGACAGTGTCGAAGGCTTTGCTCAGGTCCAGGTAAATGACATCAGTTGCTCGTCCCTCATCTATTAATTTTGTCACCTGCTCATAGAAGGCCACCAGGTTGGTCAGGCAGGATTTGCCCTTGGCAAAGCCATGCTGACTGTTGCCAATCACCTCTTCACTATTCTTCTGAGCCAGTAGTGCCTCCAGGAGGATCTGCTCCATGATCTTTCCAGGCACAGAGGTGAGACTGACTGGCCTGTAGTTCCCTGGTTCCTCCTTCTTGCCCTTTTTGAAGATGGGGGCAATGTTTCCCCTTTTCCAGTCTGTGGGGACTGCCCCAGACTGCCAGGACTTTTGAAATATAATAGAGAGGGGTTTAGCAACCTCATCTGCCAGTTCTCTCAGCACCTGTGGGTGTATCCCGTTGGGTCCCATGGACTTGAACACTTTCAGGTTCTTCAGGTGATCACCAACCTGATCTGCACTTACAATGGGCAGTTCTTCCTCCCCGTCCCTGGCATTGTCTTCCATAACATCAGGAGTGTGGCTAGAGGCCCTTGCAGTGAAGACTGAGGTAAAGAAGTTATTAAGTACCTCAGCCTTTTCCTCATCACAGGTGACCATGTCACCATTTTCCTTTCTGAGGGGGCCCACACCTTCCCTAGTCTTCTTCTTCCCCTTCATATACCTGTAGAAGTTCTTAGTGTTCCCTTTAATCTCCCTGGCTAGATTCAATTCAAACTCTGCTTTGGCTTTCCTAACCAGGACTCTTGCTGCTCGGGCAGCTTCCTTATCTCCCCCCTGTTCTACCTGTCCTTCTCTCCACTTCCTGTAAAGTTTCCTTTTAAGTAATAGTGTGTCCAGTAGCTCCTTGCCCATCCAGGCAGGCCTCCTAGCATTCTTACCTGCTTTTCTCTTTGTTGGTATACAGAGCTCCTGGACACAGAGGAGGTGGTCCTTGAATACTGACCAGCTGTCCTGGGTCCCTCTTCCCTCCAGGGCTTTGTCCCACAACACTTTGGCTATCAGATCCCTGAAGCGATCAAAATCTGCACGCCTAAAGTCTAGGGCCATGAGCTTGGAATACTTCCTCCTGATTGCCCTGAGGAGATTAAATTCAACTACTTCATGGTCACTGCAGCCAAGGCTATGTCTGAGCCTCACATTGCTTACCAGCCCTTCCCTGTTGGTGAGAACAAGGTCCAGCATAGCACCATTTCTTGTTGGTTCCTCCAGCATTTGTAGGAGGAAGTTGTCTTCTATGCAGTCCAGGAACTGTGTGTCTGTGTCCTGAGGACTGCTGTGAACTTCTCTTGGGGAGTGGGCAGTAGAGAGGTGTGCAGGGCAGAGCTGAGCACAGAGTGGGTGTGGTGGGGCCAGGGCCAGGGAGGAGAGATGGTTCCAGAGCAAAATCTACTGGCAAATGCAGCTGCAGGCAGCAGAGGCTTGGGCAGGCTGTGGGAGACAGCTGCAGGCAAGGGCTGGGAGAGGCTGTGTGGAGGCAGCTGTGTTGTGGTGCTGGTCTGCAGCTGTGTGCTGGGGGCTGTGTGCTGGGCAAGGAGCTGAGTCTGCACTTGCTGAGGCCTCCCATCTTGATCAGCCCTGGCTGTGTGCTGTGGCTGTGCTGCTGGGCTTGGGAGCTGCCCCCAGGAAGGCTGAGCTGTGCTGCCTGGTCCTGGGCAGTGCTGAACCATATCTTGCAGGTCTGTGCTCTCCTCTGAGCCCTTTGCTTCTCTCTGTCAGGGACTGAGTCCTCTCTCCATCATCCCTGCCCCTGTGTGCTGTGGAAGAGCAGAGTTTGCAGATCTGTCCCTTGGAGCAGCCCAACAGGTAAGAAACCCAGAATGGGGCAACAGCAGGACCCCGGCCCCCAGGGCAGCTCCTAACCTCCTCCACCTCCTCCTGTGCAGCCTATTTCACCTCTCCAGGAGCTCTGAGGCACATCAGGTGGTGTGGGAGTTGAGGAATGCTCCAGGCTGCTGGGGGTGAGTTGTGAGCAGGAGGTGATGTTTGGGGGATGGGATTTGGAAGGTGGTGGGAGAAGGTTGAAGGTGGTTTGGTCGTCCTTGTTCAGTGCTGCTGCCTCCATTGTCTGAGCCAAGGGAGATCAAAGGACAGGGCCTGGACCAGGAACCACCCTGCCAATGCCACCAGGGTCGAGCAGAGTAGGACAAGACCACTTGTAAGTCCCAGGGTACCTCAGGGCACTGATCACAGGAACCTGGGTTCTCAGCACAGGTATTAGAGGTCTGTGCCCACACTGTGGCAGAAACTGAAGGTTTGAGGTCTCCTCTGCATTCTCTCCCCCAGCTGGGTGTTGGGAGTCAGGGACTGTCATGACCCAGTCAGGATCTGAGGGTTTGAGATCCTGGGCTCAGGTGCTTCCATCTTCCCTATTGCACAGCTGTGACCCCTTCCTGCCACAGTATGGCCTCACAGAAGGACCCAGACAAGAGCTGGGAGGAGAAGCAGCACCCAGAGATCAAGTTGGAGAAGCCAATATGCAGTCCCAAATTAGAGGAGGATGGGGAGGAAAAAGAGGACAAGATGGAGGATGATGCTGAGAACGACAACTATGAAGAGGAAGATAATGATGATGATGAAGGCAACCAGGATGAGGGGGAGGAATGTATGGAGGAGGATGAAGCCAGAGCAGGTCCCTCAGTGTCACCCAAAGAGCTGAATCAGTGCCTTGAGTGTGGGCAGAGCTTCCCAGGTAGCTCAGAGCTAGTGAAGCACCACTGCCCGCAGCCTGGCTCCCGGCCCTTCGTTTGTGGTGACTGTGGCAAGAGGTTCCGCCGGAACTCGGAGCTCAGCCAGCACCACCGCACCCACACTGGAGAGAAACCTTTCACCTGTGCTGACTGCGGACAGAGCTTCACCCAGCGCGGTAATCTCACCAAGCACCGCCACACCCACACTGAAGAGAGGCCCTTCTCTCGTGACAGCTGTGGGAAGCGGTTCAGGCAGATCTTTACTCTTAGGCAACACCACCTTAGCCACAGCAGTGAGAAGGCCTTCAACTGCAGGGACTGCGGCAAGAGCTTCCAACACAGCTCCACTTTCACCATCCATCGCCGCATCCACACTGGAGAGCATCTGTTCCCCTGTGCTGAGTGCGGCAAGACTTTCACCACGAGTACGGTGAGAGGCCGTACAGCTGTGTCGACTGCGGCAAGAGCTTCACCCGGAAGAGCCATCTCACAGAGCACCGTCGTGTGCACACTGGCGAGAAATCTTTCAGCTGTGCTGAGTGCTGGAGGAGGTTCAGCCACAGGAGCTATCTCATTGCTCACCGCCGCACCCACACTGGAGAGAAGTCTTTCACCTGTGCTGACTGTGGGAGGAGCTTCAGCCAGAGGCACGCTCTCAGTCGCCACCGCCGCACCCCCACCAGTGAGAAGGCTTTCACGTGTGCTGATTGCGGTAAGAGCTTCACCCAGAAGGGCCATCTCAACAAGCACCGCTACATCCACACCAGAGAGCAGCCTGCATTGCAGGGGAGGCATAAATCCACCTAGAATCTCTTGAGTAATCGTGACCCCTCTGAGAAGGCCTTTCCAGCACCAAAATCATCGATTTTTCCTTTGCAGTTCTCAGGGGCTGGGGACACCAGCAGCAACAAACACCTCCTGCCCATCTGAACACCAATTATTGCTAATGAGAACAATTAGAGTGCTGAGTCGGCACACCTGGAGCGCCCAGTGGAGCTGGGCAGGGCTTTGCCAGGGTCTGTCTGGTTCTTCCCCAGGGTCTGTCTGGTTCTTCCCCAATGCTTTGTGTCTCCCTGGGGTAAGAAATCCTCTGTCCATTGACCAATTGTCTCAATAAAACCCAAAAGTCACCCAAATCCTGTCTGTTTGCTTTTATTTCAGATATCTCTGCCTCAATGCCTGAATTTTGGGGGCATTTGCTCCCAAGGGTTGGGGTGGAGCTGTGTTCCCCGTCGAGGGAAGGCAAAATGAGGTTCTCAGAGGAGTCTTGAGGGGCATCTCAGAGGCATTCTTCAGGGGCTTTCAGGTGATTTTAGATGTTTGGGATTTGGATGGTCCTAGGACTGACTTTCGGGATCTTTGGAGGGTGTAGGGGGAAGCTGATGGAGATCTTTGGAAGAACTCAGAAAGCTTCTGTTGGCTTTTCACTCTGGGGCTGGAACAGGTTGAAGAGCTGAGAAGAGGTTAAGCTGCCTCTTCCCCCCCAAAACAGAAGTGAGGGAAAAATACACACATGAATCGAAAAACCCTCTGGTCTGGGATAAGGACTTGAGATAAGATCAAAAGAGTTGAATCCAAATGAGATCCCATAATGCACACTGACCTGAGGCTGTTTGCAGAAAGAAGCACAGCAGTGAGCAACAGCAGCCAGGAGTTAAACTCCTTCAGCCCTCCCCATCAGCAAAGAGCCAGCACCTGATAGCCAGAACCCAACAGCAGCAACCAGAACAGGAAGCCTCTCATGTTGCCATCTGAACTTCAAGCCCTGTAGTACTTTGCTCCAGCCAGCACTGTCCCTGGGAAGGTGGCATCAGGCAGGATGGTGTGGAGTAATGGCAGCAAATGTCCAGCTTAATCTTTGATATTCCTAAGCCCTCATTCTGTGCCACCTGCACCATGCCCAGCAGCAATCAGCAGCACACCTCAGGCTCTGTCCATTCTCACTCCACAGGAGGTTGCTTTGCAGTACCCAGAGGGCTACTCACTGCAGGTGCTCTGCAGCTCCACTCTGTTCCAGCACAGTCTGGATCAGTCCATGCCCAGTCCAAATGCTGCAAATGCTGGGGCTGTGTTTCCACCTCTGGGGAAATCGAGTCCAGTGACTCCTTCCATGCCTCCAAGTGAAAGCAAACTGTGGCTTGCATCCCAGTACTCAGCTTCCAACACATCCAGGCGTGGGGATCCTCCTGCCACACCAGAAACACAGGCGGGTTCCACCCCTCATAGTTTGATGGTGTCAGAGCACTCTGGGCACCTGTATCTACTAAAGCTTTATCCTCTCATGGCTTCAACTTGCCAGGCCATTGGTTCTGTGTGGTCCCACAAACCAATTTGTCTCTCCCTTCCATCTGGTTGGAGGCAGAGCCCCTCTAATTCTGTCTTGGTTCCCTTGCATCTCGTGAAGATGCTTTGGGAGTCCCTTCAGGAGGACCAGAAGCAGTTTCAGCTTCCCTGCTCTTCTTTGGACATTTCCCAGTGGACACTGAGGCAGCATCTCTGGGAGACAATTCCCCTGTAAGTCACAGACTCCTGCAGCCAGGACTGGATTGGATTTTCCTTTCCACTTCCTCATGTCCTCCCCATGGTCACACAAGTAAAGCGGAGGGTGTGCTGTGGTGTGTGCCTCCCTAATTCTCTCCCTTGGACAGGGGAGCAGCTGCTTCTCATGGCTGAAACACAGGACTGCACAGGTGGGGAATAAAAGCTTCTTCTGGAGCTGATGGAACTCCTGGGGCAGTTCCTTCACAGCTGAGACACAGCCCTGGACAGAGAAGCAGAGATTTCCTTTGCCTTGCTGGGGCCTGCTGCTTGTTTCATCCACTGTTTGTCCTTGGCCATCTTCCAAAGCCAGAGATAAGAACCAAGCCAGCAGCCCAGGCTCTTTCTCTTGTTCCCATGGGAACCCTGATCCCTCCTGGTCCTTTGCAGGATCAGCTGCTTTCCTTGTAGGCTTCTTTATCCCTACAGGAGTGTTGTAGATGTGCCCTCGGGAATGAGCAGCAAGGATATCAATGAATAGATATATTGGTAGTCTATTGATATACAAACTATGCAGCAGGGGATTTAGTTTCTATTCACAGGCAGCAGTATTGGGTTGGTGGAACCACCTCTGCAGAACGTTTGTGCCTGGGCACTTCAGAGGAACCAAATGAGTTATAGAATTTAGAGTTGAAACTGATTGGAGAAGCAGTGGGGGAGGGGTTTGTCGGTGACCGGCAAACCCTCAACCCAGGACAGTTTCAGCACTACCTGAACCCAAATTCTATAAAGCAAAGATTTGGCTTCCTCACGAGCTGAGAACCTCATGAAATCTTTCCTTGGTGATGTGTTTAGAGTCCTGACAGCGCGGCACGGCTGTGCCCTCATGAGGAACTAGAGAACGGCGCCGACCGCGTGGCTGTGCCACAGGGTTGCTGCTTCTCCCAGAGCACAAAGGTCCTGGAGCCTCCCAGGGGAAGCTTCAGAGGCTTTTGCCGCTGGCTCCACGAAGCGCAGCACCTGGCAAAGGTTCCCCGCTCTGGGGGCTGTAGCGCTTCAGGACCGGTGGTGCACAGGGGCTGCCATGGTTTCCTCCCGTGGTGATGGCTCATGCGGCAGTTGACCCCACGCTGCACGGCACTGCCCCCAGCCGGGCAACAGTGGCAATGTGCAGCGAGGCCTTCTGGAGCTGCTTCAAGTCCTGAGCGAGGCGGACCGTAGCGGCACAGAGACGCACGCAGGCATAGGCACGGACAGCAGCGTGGGGGGCACTTGTTTACCAAACAACTCCTATTTACCATTTGCCCCAAAGAATACTGCTCCAGTCAGCACCCACTGCTAACACAATAATTAACCAATCAGCTGATACTTTGCCAAATGAGCATAAGCACACGCCACAAACAGGGCAAACAAACATGTAGCCTGGGCCTTGTTTACCACAGGGGTGGAAACATGCCCAGGCAGATTGTTGTCCTGGACTCAGTGGTGCCAAGGTCCTGTCCCCCCCCTTCAACTCCAGAAGGGAGGGGGGACAAAGGGGGGTTTGAGTCACACACACAGAAGCATGTTCTGGTAATATTTGGGGCACAATCCTGGTCATAAGCATCATTCACTATGAGGGGCAGCTGATCCTGTCACAGGCTGATTCTGACACAGCTGCCATGCCTGTGGCACTGTCTGTAGGTCCAGAGACCTTCTCTTGCCCCTGAGCCCTCTGCACAGAGATGAGAAGGGCTCGAGAGGCATGGGCCAGGCCCAAGCACATTGCAGTGATTTCTGTCTCTCAGGAACTCCCAGGCTGACAACAAACTTTTCCCAAACATTTCCCCAGCTGGGGAGGATTTTGCACTTGCTCAGGGCTGAAATTCCAAAGCACCAGAGGTGGCCACCAGTCTAAGAATTTGCCCCTTCCCTCTCCCACCCCCTGCCACTCCTCAGTATCGAGTATCTGGGCAGATCTCACAGTGTTTTCCTAGGGAGTGTCCTGTATTGCTCTGGATGGAACCAGAGCAAGCTGCCCAGCAGTGGACAGCACAGCTCTGAGCCATTGCCCTAAGCTAACACCCAGCACCATCAGCAGCACAAACAGGACTGAAACTCATCAGCCCCCCTAAAGCAAATCCATCAACACAGCAAGTGCAGCGTCCTGCATCTGGGTCAAGGCAATCCCAGGCACAAATCCAGGCTGGGCAGTGACTGGCTGGAAAGCAGCCCTGAGGAGAGAGACTTGGGGGTGATGGTGGACAAGAAGCTCAACAGGAGCTCTCAGTGTGCACTTGCAGCCCACAAAGCCAATCAGATCCTGGGCTGCATCAGGAGAAGTGTGGCTAGCAGGTCGAGGGAGGTGATCCTCCCCCTCTACTCAGCCCTGGTGAGACCCCACCTGGAGTACTGTGTCCAGTTCTGGAGCCCCTATTCCAAGAGGGATGTGGAGGTGCTGGAACATGTCCAGAGAAGGGCCACAAGGATGATCAGAGGGCTGGAGCACCTCTCCTATGAGGACAGACTGAAGGAGTTGGGGCTGTTCAGTCTGCAGAAGAGAAGGCTCTGAGGTGACCTAATTGTGGCCTTCCAGTATCTGAAGGGGGCCTACAGGAAGGCTGGGGAAGGACCTCTCAGGATCTCAGGTAGTGATAGGACTAGGGGGAATGAAATGAAGCTGGAGGTGGGGAGATTCAGGCTAGATGTGAGGAGGAGGTTCTTCACCATGACAGTGGTGAAACCCTGGAATGGGTTGTCCAGGGAGGTGGTTGAGGCCCTGTCCCTGGAGGTGTTTAAGACCAGGCTGGATGAGGCTCAGGCCAGCCTGATCCAGTGTGGGGTGTCCCTGCCCATGGCAGGCGGGTTGGAACTAGATGCTCCTTGTGGTCCCTTCCAACCCTGAATGATACTATGATAGTGAACACACCACACCTGTTGAAGTGGAACTTCCTGTGCTGCAGTTTCCATCCATTGCTCCTTGTACTCTCCCTTGTACTCTCCTTGTACTGTAGGACTCAAGTGAGCAGAGGCTGTCCCTGCCTCTTGCTTCCTCACCCCCAGCTCTCACATATTGATAGGCATTGATCAGATACCATCTCAGACTTCTCTTCTACAGACTAAACAGCCCCTGGACTCTCATCCTCTCCTCATCAGGCAGTACTCCAGTCCCTTGAGCATCCTCACAGCCTCTGCAGCACATCCCTGTCCCTTTTGAGCCCAGAACTGGTTGTAATATTCCAGGTGGGGCCTCCCGAGGGCAGAGTAGAGGGGGAGGAGAACCTCCTTGGATCTGCTGGCCACACTCTTCCAAATGCATCCCAGGATCCCATTGGCCTTCTTGGCCACCAGGGCACATTGCTGTCCCATGCAGAACTTGCTGTCCACCAGAACTCCCAGGTCCTCTATGGGGCTGCTCTCTAACTATTTGTTCCCTTGAGTGCTGTAGGGTTCACATTGCTCTGGACATTGCATGGTGCAGATCACCTCCAGTGAATCTGAGGCTCCCCAGAAATTGCCACTGGGTTCCTCTTAATCACATGGATCCTGTCCCAGCAGGCACTAGTGCCGGAGCTGGAACACCAGACTGAAGAGAAGGAGAAAGGGAACTGAAAATCTCATCACCTGAATCTAGAAAGAAAGCCCTTGGTAGCAAATGTCCATTCTGGATTGATACAGAACACAACACAGAGAGCTGATGACAGCAACTGCTGGGGGTGCCCTGAGAACCTTAAGGAAGGGCTGGAGGGGGGAGGGCATTCACTGGAATTCCAATACCTGACAATACCTCTGGACATACTGAGAATCACAGAATTGTCAGGGTTGGAAGGGACCTCAAGGATCATCCAGCTCCAACCCCCCTGCCATGGGCAGGGACACCTCACACCAGAGCAGGTTGCTCACAGCAATATCCAGCCTGGCCTTCAAAGCCTCCAGGGATGAGACTTCCACCACCTCCCTGGGCAACCTGTTCCAGAGTCTCTCCACCCTCATGGGGAAGAACTTCTTCCTAACATCCAATCTGAATCTCCCCACTTCTAGTTTTGCTCCATTCTCCCCAGTCCTATCCCTATCCAACACCTTAAAAAGTCCCTCCCCAGCTTTCTTGTAACCTCCTTCAGATACTGGAAGGCCACAAGAAGGACTCCTTGGAGCCTTCTCTTCTCTAGACTGAACAGTCCCAACTCCCTCAGTCTGTCCTCATAGCAGAGCAGCTCCAGCCCTCTGCCTACCCTGGTGGCCCTTCTCTGGAGACCTTCCTGCACCTCCAGATCCTTCTTGTAATAGATGCTCCAGAACTGGACACAGAGCTCCAGGTGGGGTCTCACCAGGATGGAGCAGAGTGGGAGAATCACCTCCCTGGCCCTGCTGGCCACATTTCTCTTGATGCAGCCCAGGATGCAATTGGCTCTCTGGGCTGCAAGTGCCCACTGGTGGCTCCTGTTGAGCTTGTGGATGAACACTTCCCTTAAGGATAATCCAGAATTAGAAGCACAGGATGGGGATGGAAGAGGCTCCTGATCCAAGCAAAAGATATTCCAAATGTGTCCAGAGATGCAACCTAACTGATTAGCAAACATTGGCTGCCTGAAGTCAGGTCACCTCTGTGGGAAAAACACTCAGGCTGTGCATCCATCCAGGCTGTCACCATCCCATAATGAGGAACAAACACACAGTGTGGGCAGCACCAGAAGGAAAGGGAAAGTATTGGAGATGTGGCAGTAAAGGCAGGAAAAGATTACCCCTCAGCTGGTCAGGAATCTGTGCCCCTGGGGCAGTGCTCCCAAATACAACTGTGGCTGATCAGTGAGAGACTCCAAGTTGCGTCCAAGGAGATGTGAAATGGCACAAATGAAACAATGCTGCAAAGGAAAGGGCCTCTGCTTGGCACAGCTTGGCCTGATGCTTTCTGCCTTGCTCAGGAGAAAGTGAAGCAGAAAAGGCCATGGTGAAGATCTCTGCTCTCCCAGTCCTCTGCAATAGGACTGCAGGTGCAGGATCAGCTTCCCAGGCAGGAGTGAAACAGGTTGCAGAAATAGCTGCTCAGGAGGGAATGGTCTTTGCCTCAGAAGGAGGAGTGGGCACAGCACTGAACACAAGGTGTTGTGTTTCCATGGATCAGAGAGGAAGGACATCCATAGACATGGGTGAGAGATGGGAACAAAGCAGGATTGTGCAGGAAGTAGGAGCCAGCACAAATTCTGCACCATGAGAGTAGTGGAACACTGGAACAGGTTGCCCAGGGAGGGGGTTGGGATGCCATCCCTGGAGATATTCAAGGTGAAGCTTGACAGGGCTCTGGGCAACCTGATCTAGTTGAGGCTGTCCCTGGGAAGGTTGGACAAGATAACCTTTGGAGGTCCCTTCCAGCCCAGCCCATTCTATGATCAGTGAGATATGGGAAGCAAGCAGATTCTGCATGAAGTGCAAAAGGAAGACACCACCTGGGGCTTCTCAGAGCTCTGGGCCTGGCTATGGTTGTGGATTCCTGCCTTGGGCTTCAGTCTCAAGAATTTGGTTGGAGCAATAACCCTGATCTTGTTCACCTTTGTTTGCATGGCTGTTAGAGTGCAGGGCATGTGTGAGTGCTGGTCTGCTTGAGGGAGCAGAACAGGGGACAGCAAGGACCTCTCTGGGAAGAGCTGGGGCAAAGGTCACCTTAAAGAGCAGGCCCTAAGCCTCTGTATTCTCCTAAGGTCCCATTTCAAGGACCAGGCCTAAGGCCTGTCTGCATTTCATAGAGCAATACTGAGCAAGACTTTACTGAGGTTTCTTTCCCTGCTTTCTGTTGCTTTTGGGAGACTCTTGAGTTTCTCATTCCATCAGCTGGGCAGGAGATGTTGTCCTCACCTTACACTACATGTTTTGGAATCTCTTGGGTTTGTCACAAGACATTGGTTTGGTCACCTTCTAATCACAGAAACAGAGAATCACCCAGGTTGGAAACAACCTCAGAGATCATCAAGTCCAACCTACCACCCAACACTCCCTGACATCTTAACCATGCCTCCAAGAGCCACATCCAATCTTGTTTTGAACACCTCCAGGGACAGTGACTCCACCACCTCCCTGGGCAGCACATTCCAGAGACTAATTCCTCTTTCTGAGAAGATTTTTCCCCTCACCTTGAGCCTAACCTTCCCCTGGTGCTGCCAATTATTAAATATCAATAACAGCCATAACAGGACTCCTTCCCAGTACAGATTGTGTCCACTCCAATGAAAGGTCACCTGAAGCCCTCCAACCACTCTTCCAGAGGTGTCAGGAAATGGCAGGGGGAGAGCTGGGTGGCGAAGCAAGATTGCTGTCAGCAGCCTGAAGGGAAAGAGCTGCAGGCATGGGACAGTGTAGGAGAGGCTGCAGTAGGGACAGCCAAGGGCTCTGGCAAGGCTGAGAGGCCCAACACGACCAAGGTCTTTGTCCCCTTGGCTCTGGCAGTTGCCTCTGCCACCAAGGCCTGTGAGGAAAAACTTTGCTTTGAGGCTCTGAGGTTCTTATATTCCAAGGGCAGTGGTCAGGGCTTGGCCTTTCTGCTTCCTAGATCAAAGGCAAGTTTTTCTCCCCTGTACTTTGCCTTTGTCTCCCTGCTACTCTATGGTGAACATGAAACTCTGAATCCTGATGACATTCCTGTGGGTATTGGTCTTGCTAAAAAGATCATCAAACTTGCTCCTTCCAATTATGCAAACATTCTGACAAGCAGAATTGTGTCAAGAAGTTATGGTGGAGCTTCTCCTACAGTTGGCCAATTCAGTGATCAAATGAGACAATTGGAGGATAGCATGACACGTGGTTCTTTGGTTTCAGCCATTGAAACTCTGTCTGGAAAAATTGAGAATTGCATGAGAGAGTTAAAAGATGAATTTAGAAATTCCATATCCCAATTGGCACAAAGGGATAATTTCAATTCTTCCTCCAGGTGGGTATAAGTCTCATCTGTGAGGAATACACGTCCTCCAAGGAGGTCATTCCAAAACAGGTCATTCCAAAACAGGTCATTCCAAAACAGACCACCAAGGCAATCACGTAGAACTATTTGGATAACTCTGCGTGATCAGTTTGGTGAGAACATGAACCGCTGGGATGGCCAACCAACTTCTAATCTTTTCAGGAGACTGAGGGAATTGCAAAGTGGCAGAACCCGAGGTAGCAATACCAGAAGGGTAGCTGTTACTTCCACAGTTCCCCAGAACAACCATAGTAGCTCCAACAGTGGCTCCAGTTATAATATGCAAAGTTACAATATGTGCAGGGCGTTTCAAAGACCCTAGAGGTTACAAATGGGCTTTTGGAGTAGCTTCTATAGAAATTGATGGACAAAAATTGAAGCTGTCCACCAGACCTGAACTTTCCGATGAATCTGCAGTTGTGGGACAACATAAGATACAGGACATTAAATTGCCGGTTGCTTCTCAGACTGTGCATCACAGACAATACAGAACCAACCGTGACTCTTTGTTGCCCATTCAGAATCTGATTCGTCAGTTGGAAAGTCAGAAAGTCGTCAGCAAAACTCATTCACCTTTCAACAGTCCAGTGTGGCCTGTGCGGAAGCAGAATGGAGACTGGCGTCTGACGGTAGACTACCGAGCCCTAAATGAAGTGACACCACCTATGAGTGCAGCAGTACCAGACATGATGGAGCTACAGTATGAGCTGGAATCCAAAGAGGCCAAATGGTATGCTACCATAGACATTGCTAATGCATTTTTCTCTATTCCCATAGCAGAGGAATGCAGGCCTCAGTTTGCTTTCACCTGGAGAGGAATCCAGTACACTTTCAACAGACTGCCAATGGGCTGGATCCACAGCTCAAGCATCTGTCATGCAGTGATCCACGATGCTCTGGAGAAAGGCGGTGCTCCAGAACACATCCAGTTCATCGATGATATCATCGTCTGGGGTAAAACTGCTGAGGAAGTCTTCGAGAAAGGTAACAAAATCATTGACATTCTTCTGAATGCAGGTTTTGCCATCAAGCGAGACAAGGTGAAAGGACCTACCACAGAGATTCAGTTTCTGGGAGTGCGGTGGCAGGATGGACGCCGACACATTCCAGTGGATGTGGTAAACAGAGTCTCTACCATGGCAAATCCCATCAACAAGCAAGAGACCCTACGTTTCTTGGGGATAGTGGGATTTTGGAGACTACACATTCCTGGATACAGTCAGATTGTGAAACCTCTGTATGATGTGACTCGAAAGAGAAACCATTTCCACTGGGGACCTGAACAACAAGCAGCCTTTGACCAGATAAAGCAAGAGGTGATTCAAGCAATGGGTCTGGGACCTGTCCGAGATGGTCCAGACATTAAGAACATTTTGTACACGGCTGCAAGTGACAATGGTCCAACCTGGTGCTTGTGGCAGAAAGCTCCAGGTGAGACACGTGGACGACCTCTTGGTTTCTGGAGTCGAGGTTACAGAGGTTCAGAGGCTAATTATACTCCGACAGAGAAAGAAATTTTAGCTGCCTATGAAGGAGTAAAAGCATCTTCTGAAGTGATTGGAACTGAATCACAACTTCTCTTAGCTCCCAGATTACCAGTTTTGAATTGGATGTTCAAAGGCAAAGGCTCCGCACCACATCATGCCACAGACTCAACCTGGTCTAAGTGGATGGCTCTGATAACACAGAGAGCTCGAATGGGAAATCTTGAAAGACCTGGTCTAGTGGAGGTGATCTCAAGTTGGCCTGAAGGCATCAACTGTGCTAAACCTCCAGAGGAGAAAGTAACTCGTGCTGAGGAAGCTCCTCCTTACAATGACCTTTCTGATGATGAAAAGAAACATGCTTTGTTCACAGACGGTTCCTGTCGTCTTGTTGGGAACAAGCAAAGGTGGAAGTCTGCAGTGTGGAGTCCAACACGCCGAGTTGCAGAGGCGAAAGATGGAGAAGGAGAATCCAGTCAGTTCGCAGAGGTTAAAGCTGTCCAGCTAGCTCTCGACGTGGCTGAACGTGAGAGATGGCCAAAGCTTTATCTCTACACCGACTCATGGATGGTAGCCAATGCTCTATGGGGTTGGCTAAAGAACTGGAAGAAGAGTGGTTGGCAGAGGAAAGGAAAACCCATTTGGGCAGCCAACCTGTGGCAGGACATTGCTGATCGAATCGAGAGAATTCCAGTGAAAGTGAGACACATCGATGCTCACATTCCTAAGAGCAAAGCTACTGAGGAACAGCAACACAACCATCAGGCAGATCTAGCTGCAAGAGTTTCTCAAGTAGACATGGACTCTAATCTTGATCTCGACTGGAAACACCGAGGTGAGATATTCTTAGCTCGGTGGGCTCACGATTCGTCAGGACATCAAGGCAGAGATGCAACATACCAATGGGCTCGTGACAGATCCATAGACATTTCCATGGATGCTATCACACAAGTCATCCATGACTGTGACATTTGTGCTGCTATTAAGCAGGCAAAACGACTTAAGCCCTTGTGGTATGGTGACAGATGGTCCAAGTACAAATATGGTGAAGCTTGGCAGATTGACTACATCACTCTACCACGTTCTCGTTCTGGTAAGCAATACGTGCTTACTATGGTAGAGGCAAACACTGGATGGTTGGAAACTTATCCAGTTCCACATGCAACTGCACGCAACACCATTCTCGGTCTGGAGAGACAGATCCTGTGGAGACACGGAACTCCAGAGAGGATTGAGTCAGACAACGGAACTCATTTCAAGAACAACCTTGTAAAGAGCTGGGCAAAAGAGCACGGTATTGAGTGGATATTCCACATTCCCTACTATGCACCAGCTTCAGGGAAGATTGAACGCTACAACGGTTTGTTGAAGACCACTCTTAAAGCCATGGGGGGTGGGTCTTTGAAAAACTGGGAAAAACATTTAGCACAAGCAACCTGGCTGGTAAATAGTAGAGGTTCAGTGAACCGAGCTGGACCTGCACATTCAGATTTGCTACGGAAAGTAGAAGGTGATAGAGTTCCTGTTGTTAGAGAAAAGAATCTGTTAGGTAAAACTGTTTGGGTATTTTCACCCTCAGGAGAGGCTAAACCTGTCCGAGGGGTGGTTTCAGCTGAAGGTCCGGGTCACACTTATTGGGTAATGCAAGAGAATGGTGAAATTCAGTGTATTCCACAAAGAAATTTAACTTTAGCTGAAAGAGGTTAATTTCAAACTGTTGTACAGCTACATCGCGTCCAAAGGAAGAATCAACGAGACATCTACGGTGCACGAACCCTGAGATCCCTGAGAGCCCTGAGTCAACTAAGAGACCCTGAGAATCCCTGTTTCCCTTTTCTTCGCTTCGTCGGTGAAGAAATGAACTGTTTTCCATTTTTCTCATTTTCTGATTTTCTTGGACTTTTGAATCATCTACATCTGAGCATAGCCGGAATGGACTATGAACTTTACTCACGAACTGTAAATATCGTTTTGGATTGGATGGACAGTGTGAACAGCCAATGAAATTGTTTAGAAGGGGTGGACTGTGACCGGTTGACGTTGCCCCCTTAAGAAAGGGAATATGGTGGACGGAAGTTGGTAAAGAATAATCTAAACTATTTCATTGGTGAAGTGGGAGGAAGCACCTTCTGAACTGGGAGTGAACTGGGAGTGAACTGGGCACTCTGGTACTTCTATCTTTAGTCTTGTTTCCGCCTCTTCTTCGTGCTGCAGCTCTGACTGTGCTGGGCTTTCTACCAAGACTTCGGCCTTGAAACCGATAAGATAGAAGGCCTGTATTGACTCCTTTCCAATTAACACAAAACTGCTTTTAACTTCTTTCTTTCTTCTTTCTCCCTTTTTCTGAACTACTCTGGGGAAAGGGGGGGAAAGAGGGGAGAGCGGAGGTGGGGAACCCCCTCTGCCGAGGGGGGTTACTCTCATTTCTGTGTTACTCTGTTGTATATCTTTGTATATATTGTAAATATTGTAAATTTGTAAATATTCCCCTGCAAATCCTACACTGCTTTGTAAATATAGCTCCACTGCCTTGCTAATTCAGCTTGTGAGGTTTTTTTTCCTTTCCCTTCAATTATTTTTTCCCTTTTACCTTACAAGGGGGAAGGGAGGAGGCTTCTTGGCCTTACCCTTCCACCCCACCACAAAGGTACTTTGGAGTTTTCTTCTGCCTTGGACTTCTTGAGAAGCTTCTTGGCAGTACCTTGGCAGAGTCTCCTGGCATTACCTAAGGATGTTGTAATCAGCCCCAAATACTCCATGGGGCTCATTAAATACTGCTGAACCTCTCATTATTGCCAAGGTTTCTGCAGATAATTGGAGAGGTTATTATTGCACAAAGCATCTGATAAAAAAGTACTTTCACAGGGTGAATCAGAGCCCTGAGACATGAGTGAGGGATAGGATCTGCCTTGCCAGGGGCTGGGAGTCAGGGCTTGGCCCTTTGGATCAAAGAAATCTCTCCAGGTTTCCTCAGCAGCAGAGCCACTTTGAGCTGCTTGTCCTGACCTGTCAGCACTGCCTCAGTTCTCTGCTCTCAACAGAGCCTGGAGATGCTTCAGTGCCTCCAGTGAAGCTTCCCTTGCATCCACTGTCTCCTCCTGCTCTGACCAGACCCCTGGGGACCCTTTCCCAGTATGCTTCAGTGGGACCCATTAAGAGTAGAAGAAACTTCAGAGTTTGAATCCAACTTTGACTCCTGGAGAGGTTTCATCAGCTTCCCACTCTCTGAGCTTCATGGACTTGGCACCAAAGCCACCAGAGGGCTCCTTTAAATGCCTTGGGCTGGTCCTTTTGTGCTGAGCCAGGCCAGGCTCTTGGGCTGGTGGGAGCTGCTGGCAAGCAGACAGCACTGCAGGAGGCAGCTCTGTCCAGGAGCAGCTCCTCTGCACCACAAAGCAGGACTGAGGACATGCCTAGAGGATCTCAGGATGATGAGGAAGGCAGAGAGAGCTTCAAGGTGGCCAGGACTGGGAGGATGCTGAGAGCTCACTGGAGGAGACGTCACTGCAGTCACTGACACAGTGAGGCTGTGGGTGCAGGACACTGCAGCTATAGCTCCTGGAGGCATCTTCGTGACAGCAGCTGACGCTCAGCTGAAGGCTCCTGGAGTATGCACACAGAAGGAGGACCAAAGCCCTTCAGTTCCATCCTGTGAGCAGCAGTGAGCAGAGTTGGGTAAGGAGAAGGCTTCACCCCCAGCCCCCCGCCTTTCTCTCCTCCCTTCACTGTCTCTGCAGCACTGCAGAGCTGGTCCCTGTTCCTCCACCTCTCCATGGGACTCTTGTTCCATGGGATTGGGCTGTTGGTCACTTTCTGTTTGGACACCAGAGGAATCTTCCTGGCAATTCTGTGTCCTAGCTGCATATGAAACTGTGATGAACTCTGCCATGGGTTTGTAGTGATGGGACTGTGCAGATCCATTCCTCATGCAGCTCAGAGAGGGAGGTTAAGATGAGCCTGAGAGAAGTGTGCCCTAACTTGTCACTGCCTTTCCCTCCTTGCACAGGTCTCCATGGCCACAGGCAGCAGATGGCCAACAGCAGCTCCATCACCCACTTCCTCCTCCTGCCATTCCCAGGCACAAGGCAGCTGCAGCTCCTGCACTTCTGCCTCTTCCTGGCCATCTACCTGGCTGCCCTGCTGGGCAACGGCCTCATCATCACCACCATAGCCTGGGACCACCACCTCCACACCCCCATGTACTTCTTCCTCCTCAACCTCTCCATCCTTGATCTGGGCTGCATCTCCACCACAGTGCCAAAATCCATGGCCAATTCCCTGAGGGACACCAGGGACATCTCCTATGCAGGATGTGTTGCTCAGGTCTTTCTGTTTGTGTTTTTCATTTCAGCAGAGTTTTCTCTTCTCACCACCATGTCCTACGATCGCTACATTGCCATCTGCAGACCCCTGCACTATGAGACCCTCCTGGGCAGCAGAGTTTGTCTCCACCTGGCAGCAGCTGCCTGGGCCTGTGGGTTCTTCCATGGTGTGCTGCACACAGCCAATACATTTTCCCTGCCCCTCTGCCAGGGCAATACTGTGGAGCAGTTCTTCTGTGAAATCCCCCAGATCCTCAAGCTCTCCTGCTCCACATCCTGCCTCAGGGAACTTTGGGTTATTTTGGTCAGTGCCTGTTTATACTTTCTCTGTTTTGTGTTCATGGTGGTGTCCTATGTGCAGATCTTCAGGGCAGTGCTGAGGATCCCCTCTCAGCAGGGACGCCACAAAGCCTTTGCCACCTGCCTCCCTCACCTGGCTGTGGTTTCCCTGTTTATCACCACTGGCTCCATTGTCTACCTGATGCCCTCCTCCATCTCCTTCCCATCCCTGGACCTGGGGGTGTCAGTTCTGTACTCAGTGGTGCCTCCAGCAGTGAACCCTCTCATCTACAGCCTGAGGAACCAGGAGCTCAAGGATGCCCTGAGAAAACTGATTCCTGGATGCTGTCAGAAGCAATAAACTCTCTGTCTTCTGCTGCAGAGCAGTTGTGATGTCACTCGGAGGAGCTGTGCTCCCTGTGTGTTTAACACAATAAAGGACCCTGCAGGGAGTTGTTTCTCTGCGTTCCTTCCTCCAATGCTTCTGTGGAGCTGCAGGGCAGTGCCTGTGTGCAGAGGTGGAGGGGCAGAGTCTTTCCAAACACCCATTATGCCTTGTCTCAGTAAAAACTTTATCCCCTTATGCACTCCCATTACAGACTGGGCCCTGTCCCAGTACAAACTGCATCTCCTGACTCCCTCCCAGTACAGGCTACACCCTGTCCAGGTACAAGCTGATGCCCTGATCCCATTGCAGTATTGTCCAAGATCTGTCCCAGAGGAAACAGATCCAAAGGCATCACCCAGTACAGATTGGAGACCATCCCACTGCAAAGTGGAAGCTCTGGCCCCCTCCAAGTACCAGCTGTCTGCATCCTAGTGCAAACCAGATACCATGACTCCTTCCGAGTGCAGACTGTGCCTGCTCCCAGGGAAAGCTGCATCACCTGAACCCCTCCTAGTACCAGACTGGGCCCCATCCTAATGGGACGGAGATTGGAATCAATACAGCTGACCAGTATGATCGAATATTGTTCCTTTATTTTTCCAGTATTGCAGGCCTATGGTGCAGGCCTGTGGTGCAAGTATAGCACAGTAAAGTAAAGCATAGAAGAAGAAGGGAAAGGAAAGGCAGAAGTGTGTAGCAAGGGAACTTCTACAACTTATATAAGATTGGAAAGCCTTGTTGGCATGGCTCCATTGGTTCCCTAGGAGTGACCACACATTGCACTATTATAGATTATTGGTCCAACCACTAATGACATGTGAGGTTGTTGATGCAGGTGCATGTCCTGCTGTTCCAAGATAACTTTCTATGTTTACAGCTACCAGTGTCCTGTTTTAGTTACATGCTGCAGGCACAGCACTGTTTTGCCACACTGCTAGCTGGATCTGCACTTATGCTGAGCATGGCCTACCACCATGTCAGGCTCTAGGCCTGCACTGCCAGGTTGCTCACACTGCTTGTCGCTGGCATTGCCACAGGGGACAAAATCTTGCCTTTGCTCTAGGAAGCAGAAAGGCCAAGTCCTGACCACTGCCCTTGCAATAGAAGAACCTCAAAGTCTCAAAGCAAAGTTTTTCCTCACAGGCCTTGGTGGCAGAGGCAGCTGCCAGAGCCAAAGGGTCAAAAGTCTTGGTCCTGTTGGGCTTCTCAGCCTCACCAGAGCCCCTGGCCATGCCTACTGCAGCCTGTCCTACATTGTCCCATGCCTGCAGCTCTTTCCCTTCAGGCTGCTGACACCAATCTTGCTTCCCCAGCCAGCTCTTCCCCTGCCATTTCAATCCCTTCCCTGAATGTCTCAGCTCTCCCTGTCATGTCGTGACACCTCTGGATGGCCTCATGCATAGCAGCTCTGCCCTTTCAGGGACATTTCTTTGGCTTCATATCCACTCTGAACCTTGCAAGCTGCACATTGTGGAGGTTTTGTTCTCTTCCCAATCCCCAGAAGAACTCCACTGTCTCTGAAACCACTCTTCAGTCATGTGCACGCTGCTATGGCAGTGCCCTGAGCCTCCATTCACCAGGCTGAAGCAGCCCAGGCCCCTCAGCCTCTCACTCCACAGAGATGTCAACCCCTGTCCTGGCAGATCTCCTCTCCAGCCTCTGCAGTTCCTCTCCATTCCTTCAGACTGGACATTCCCACATCCAGGGACCAAACATCTAGAGGTGGCCATAGCAGTACTGAGTCTGGGGGAGGACAACTTCTGTGTCTGGGTGACCACACTCCTCCTTCCACAACCCAGCCTCAGTTGGTTTTCTCCACTATGGTTGGCCTTTACTCCCTCCCAGGGCATTTGGAATGGTTCCTCGCAAAGCCTGTAGTGCCTTTCTGACTGGGTGGTTTGAACCTTAACTGGTACTTAAGAGCTTTCCCCGCTCCCCCTTTCCTCTTTCCCAATAGACAGGAAAAAGAAAGGGAAGTACCCAATCCACCAAGAAATAATTGTATAGTACTAATTTAGAGCTAATACGGAGAGCTAATAATAATAATAGTGTGTATTAATGGAAACTTTAGAGCTTATACAGACTCAGAGAGCATTGTTGGCATAGCTTCATTGGTTCCCCACGAGTGACCACACATTGTACTGTTATAGATTATTGGTCAAACTACTAATAACACACGAGGTTGTTGATGCAGGTGCATGTCCTATTATTCCCAGATAACTCTCTGTGTTTATAGCTACCAGTGCCCTGCTTTGGTTACATGCTGCAGACACAGCACTGTTTTGCTACACTGCTAGCTACTTCTGCGCTTATGCTAAGCATGGCCTACACTGTGTCAGGCTCTAAGCCTATACTGCCAGATTGCTCACATCACTTATTGGTATGATTGCTACAAATCCCCCTTTTTGTTTTTGTGAGCAATCTGGTCATGGGAGTTGTACCCATCCCATACAGCATAAGTTGATCATCGCGTGCATTAAAGGGGATAGCCTTAACAGCATTATCAACTGTAAGGCACAACGGTACAGACTAAGAGTAAATAATGAGAACAAGAAAAACATTAGCAAGGTAGTCAGGTCTGAATACATTGCATACAAAGATCAAGGCACAAAAGTTCACAAATACAGCAAGCCAATCCTCAGCACTATCCTATGTAATCTGCTCTAAAGATATGATACATCTTTATTTTTCCAAGATGGTTGAGAGTCACAAACTGTTTAGGCTTAGCAAGACTCTCCTTAATCCATGAAGATGAAGCTGGCCAGGCTCATTCTCCATAGATAAAGAAAACTACTTGCAGGCAAGCAGTGAGAGTGAAAAAGCTCCATTGGTGTGTTAAAGATGGCATTCTGAGTACTCATTATTCTAAAACTGAATGCAACACAATGAGGCCTTTTCACTCCTCCTAATGATACTGATCTCTTAATGTTCACATAACAGTTAAGCAGTCACGACACTCAGTTATAAGTTAGATGCTTTCTGTTGACATCTTGGATTAACGTGACAGTCATTGAGGTCAGTTCTAGGCAGGTTTGCTGACTGTCATTTTCATGACAGTTGTGCTGTATTCGTGCTGTCCTGTGGTGAGAGGGTTGCAGCACTTTGCAAAGTTGATGTTTCTAGGTGCTGACATGAGCTAACTATCTCTTGTTGGTACCATTAAAAGACTTTTTGCTATGGGGTATTCTCTCTTTTCCCCTTTTCTTTTTTTGGGGGGAGGTATTTATTTGTTTGGTTTTGTTTTCAACCTAAAATGAAGATGTATGTTGTGTTACAATGAATTTTGATTTTCCCTCTAAGTGTGTAAAATGATAGCCAACTGGTGAGATAACACATAAGTTCACATGAACATTTTCTCTAATCACACAACAATCAAGCAACCATAATATTCAGTCCTAATTCACATGGTGCTGTGGTACATATGTCTGATTGATGCTTTTGATCCCAGATTATCATAACAGTTATTGTGATCGATGTTCAACTGCATGGAAAATGCTGTTTCCTCATTGTCTTGATTCTTCTGCCGTTGTTTGTTGCAATGATTGCATTTGAAAGAAAAGAAGGCTCCGAGGTGACCTTATTGTGGCATTCCAGTATCTGAAGAGAGCCTACAAGAATGCTGGGGAGGGACTTCCTAGGGTATCAGGAAGTGATAGGACTAGGAAGAATGGAATGAAGCTGGGGTTGGGGAGATTCAGGCTGAATGTGAGGAGGAAGTTCTTCACCATGAGAGTGTGTTACAGTTTGAGCTGGGTGCCCCCCTGCAATGTTTACTTCCTGTGTCCAGAAGTCCAGCCCAGAGGGATGGACACAGGAAATTATGTAGTATTTCATACCACAATCCTTTACACCACTATAAGATCCAGTGCGGAGTCTAGCACTTTCTCTTTTCTTCCTCCTCCGTCAGCCGGTAATTGGGGGAGATGTCTCCTGGCTTTGGGCCTGGCTAGGCCCAAGGCCATGGGGGGATGGGCAGTCTCAGATCTGGCCAGCTGAGACTAGCCTAGCAGTGGGAGGGGGAAGAAGGAGCCCTGGGGGTCTTGGGTGTACCCTCAGGTGGGGATGGGATCTCTCTGGGTCTGCTTTGGGATTTTTCTTTATCACTGTGCTTTTGCTTTTCTGTAAAAGTTCACTGCTTGCTATTCAAACTTTCCATCACTTTTGCAATCCGTTTGTCTGAGTGTTTATTGTTGCCAGGGGTGGGGAAGGGGGCTGCCTCAACCCAGCACAGTGGTGAAAGCCCTGGAATGGGTTGTCCAGAGAGGTGGCTGAGGCTCCATGCCTGGAGGTGTTTAAGCCCAGGCTGGATGAGGCTCTGGCCAGCCTGATCTAGTGTGAGGTGTCCCTGCCCATGGCAGGGGGGTTGGAACTAGATGATCCTTGTGGTCCCTTCCAACCCTGACTGATTCTATGATTCCATAAATTTTTTTAATTAATTTTGATTTTTTGTTTGTTTTTAATGTAATCTATTTTAAAATGTTTCATTTTTTTGTTGTTTCATTTTTTATCAATTTTTAAAAAAATCTATTTGCAATAAATTAGTTTCATTTTGTTTTGATTTTATTGCTCTTTTTTTGCAAGTTTAATTTTATTTTTTTCCATTATTTTTATTTTTTTAGAATTATTTTTTATTTTTATTTTTAATTGGTTTTTATTTTGATTTTTTTCTAAATAATTTTTTTCCTAATTTCTTTAATTTGTTCTTTCTCTTTTTGATATTTTATTGGATTTTTTCTAATATATGTTTTTTTAATTATATTTTGAGTTGGTTTATTTTTTATTTTATTTTGAATGTATTAATGTATATTTAATATTTTTATTTTTATTTTTATTTTTAATCTATTTTTTATTTTAGTTTGTTTAATTTTTAAGTAATTTTTAAAATTATTTTTATAGCATTTGATTTTTTTAATATATATTTTTATCTATGCTTTTTAATTTTTTTGTTAATACTTTGTTGTTAAATTAAATCTAATTTTTATATTTTTCTAACTTTTTTTTTTAAATGATTATTATTATTTATTTAGTTTTTTGTCATTTTTCAATTCAATTTTTTAAACTTTTTAATTTTGTTATTTTATTTTTTATTTTAATATTTTATTCTAATTAATTTTTCAATTTTTAATTTTCATTTATTTTTAATCTAGTCTTTGCAGTCTGATCAGGATTCGCTTCTGTTGCTACTGATGTAGCAGCAGCAGACTGTTTTTGTGCAAAAAAACAGTAATAAGAGAGCCATGATTCATGTAGAAGGAGGGATAGTGGGCAATTGAAATTGTGATGAGGATGCTGAAGGAGCGGCAGACAGTGTGCAGGGAGAGAGGAAGAGGGCCAGAGGGTGCAGAGCCTTCCGGATCTCCCTTTTTCATCTCAGTTAGAAACAAATGCCGCAGCAGCTGAATCGAGAGTAGGCTGCTCTGCTTGTATAGATTGCAGTGTATGTGATGGTGTGCCACATGGTGCTATCGTGAAAAGTAGTGAAAAGCTTCTTTTTAAGTATTTAAGTACCTCATCCCCCAGCTGGGCTGCAATTTTGTCCCATGCTTTGGAAGTGAAAGCTTCAGTTGCTGTGGGGATAAAATCATGATCCTGGGCCCAGGCTAATAGCCCTTTTAAAATCCCAGAATTGTAAGCAGTACCTCTCATGGAGAGGATAGTTTGGAGGGCGTTTAGCACAGCCTCTTCTGTTTTGTGGAGTGCTTCCCCTGTGCCCTCCCTGGCCGATCACCGGACCCTGGTGAGATTCGCTTCCTTTTCTGAGCGCGTGCTGCTTATTTTGTCAGCACTGGGGCAGTGCTGGTTTGACTGGCTTTCCATACCACATGGAGCGAACCTTTTACGCTGAGTCGAGCAGCATCGTAGTCCAATGATCCCATCAAGAGTTTGGGCACCAGATGTCGGCGACAGAGAATGGAGTCAATACAGATGACCAATATGATCGAGTACTGTTCCTTTATTGTTCCAGTATTGTAGGACTATAGTGCGAGCATAGAGAGTATAGCACAGTAAAGTAAAGCAAAGAAGGAAAAGTGTCTATCAAGGGAACATCTACAACCTGTATAAACTCAGACAGCATTGTTGACATAGCTTCATTGGTTCACACGAGTGACCACACATCGCACTATTATAGATTATTGGTCCAACAACTAATGATATGTGAGGTGGTTGATGCAGGTGCACATCCTGCTGTCCCAAGATAACTTTCTGTGTTTATAGCTACCAGTGTCCTGTTTTAGTTACATGCTGCAGGCACAGCAGTATTTTGCTACACTGCTAGCTGGCTCTGCACTTATGCTGAGCGTGGCCTACCACCATGTCAACCTCCAGGCCTACACTGCCAGATTGCTCACACTGCTCATCATTGGCATTGCCACAGTAAGTCAATGATCTCCACCTCTAAAAACAGTGACCCTAAAGCCAGAGCCTTGGAGCTCTCCTGGATCACAGCAGCTGTGTCCAGCATCTCCCCCACTCAGACATCTCTTAGGCACAACCTGCACCAAGGGCCAGCACCAAGTCAGACTTCTCCAGGCTCAGTTCTTTTGCCCTAAGAATGCCAAAGCTTTGTGAGTGTTTGTCCTGAGCTCCAGGAGGAGGAAATTGAACTCCAGGGCACCCTCTGCCAGCCAACTCTCCACCTCTCAGTGTCTTTGTACAGACACCTTTGCTGTCACCAGGGGCAAGGTTTCTATCATGCACTGAACCCATTCAGCTCTGTCCCTGTGTCTGTGTGCTTGGTGCTTCTCTCCAGGCACAGCCATAGAAATGGATTTGAATTCAGGATCCCTTGCAGTCAGTCAGGGTCAGCCTTGTCCTTAGCCACTCATTCAGAGGCTCTTGGATTAGAACACATTCTGCTGAATCACCTTGTAAGCCCCAGGTGGGCAGTGACAGCAATGGGGAGGTTGGGGAGGGTGAGGAGCAAAGTTGTCCACTCAATGTCAGCCCTGAAGGACAGATATTCCTGCAAGTGCAGATGTCCTGCTGAGACAGCCTGGGTCAGTGTCACTTGGGGAATTATCATCTCTGCTCTGAACTGAAATGGAGTAAAATATTTTATCTTTGACATACAAAATTGAGCTTTGTGAGGTGCACTTTGAAATCCTGAAGAAGATTGCAGAGACACAAACATCTCCTTAGGGCACTTGGGACTCATTGCAGGAACCTCAGGTACCGAGAGAAGGCTGAAGAAACTTCTTCAGAAGTCAGAAGGAAAACACAAAGTACCTTGAAGCACTGATTGGCCCCACTGAGGGGCATTACCAACAAAGCCTCCCAAGGGCTCCTTAGAGCAGCTCAGTGGAGGCCATGATTGCAGCAGACAAAGGCAAAGTGCAGGAGAGCAAACTGTGGGTTTGGTTTATGGAGCAGAAAGGCCAAACCCTGACCACAGTGCCTGGGCAGGCAGATCCTGTCCCTCATGTATGGGTCAGGGCTCCTCAGGTGCTGTGGGGTGTGGGGTTTGTGATGCTGAGTGAAGGACAAGGGGATGAGAGTCCCCAGCCTTCCTGGGGGTGTTTAAGGAAGCACTGAGGACCCCCTGGTGCCTTAGGAAGTCTCCTCACAGCCCTTGGTGGTGGATGATTTCCACAGCCAAGAATGCAAAGCTTTGGGTTCTCCTGATGACTTCCAGCCTTGCCAGTGCCCATTGCCATCCCCACCACAGGTTGTCCTACACTGTCCCCCACACTGGGTTTGGTTTCTGCAGTAGAAAGGCCAAGCCCTGACCACAGAGCCTGGCCAGTCAGATCCAGAGAGGCTCAAGCTAAAGTTTCCTCTCCCTGGCCTTGGAGGCAGAGCCAACTGCCATAGACAGGAGGAGAAAGACCTCAGTCCTGTTGAGCTTTCAGCCTTGCAGGTGGTGCTACACTGCCCCATGCCTGCAGCTCTTTCCTTTCATGCTCTTGACATCCATCTTACTTTCCTAGCAGCTCTCACCATGACATTTCAGTACCCTCCCTGCTCTGTCTCTACTCTCCATGGCCATTTCTTGAAACACAAAACCAGGGCCTCTTGGAGCACAAGCATCCCCTTTGAGTGACTTTTCTTTGTCCTCACCTCCACACTGAACCCTAAAACCCTAGTATTTGCACTCTATGGAGGTTGTCTTCCCCTCCCACAACCACCAGGAGCTGCATCATCACCAGATTTCAAGCAAGTGCATACTGCATCTGTAGTGCCCTGAACTAGGACTTGAGCAGGTTACAGAAGCCCCAGTCCCTCAGGCTCTCCATCCCAGTCCTTGCAGATATCTTCTGAAGCTTCTCAGGCTCTTCAAAAGTCCTTCAGAGCAAGAGGTCCCAAACCACACATTAAGAATCCAGACATGGCCACAGCAGTACTGAGTGCAGGGGAGGGCAACCCCTGTGCCTGGCTGACTACACTCCTCCAACCAGAGCCCAGCTGCACTTGGCCTTCTTCACTCTGCTCAGGCACTGCTCCATCCCAGGACATTGGGAATGGTCCCTGCCAGAGGCCTTTGTGCCTGGGGTCAGAGCAGAACCTCCAGCTGCAAAGCAACAGCCAAGGCACCTCCCTGCTGCTGCCTCTCAGCTTGGCAGGCACAAGGGTTGGCACAGTCCCCAGCCCAGTCCTGGGCCTGCTGCTGGCCAATGACACAAAGGGATTGGAGTTTGCAGTTGCCTCACACTCACCTCATGGCCATGTGGCTCCTCCTGCCCTAGGAGCTTCTCAGCCATCCCTGAGGTCCCAATGCTGGCCCAAGGCCTCAGCCTGCTTGTGGCCTGGCAGCTGGGCAGCCACAAGAAACCTCTCCAGGGCCTTCCAAGGCAGGTCCCTGCTGCTGCCTTTCAGCTTCTCCAGCAGCCACAGCCAAGCCCTGTCCCTGCTGCTGTCCCCTCAGGCCTTACAGTGGCCGCAAGGTGACAACCCAGCTTCAAGGATCTTCCTGCAGGGGCCACCAGGTGCTTAGGGACAGGCAGTCACACAAGTCTCTTGCCCACCACATGCCTTCTGCTGCCTGCTGGGAACTCTGGCAGCTGGGAGGTCAAAAGGACAGAGGCCAGGCAGGAGTCAGGGGCTGCCCTCTCAGCTGCTACAGCAAGAAGTGACCTCCCAGTCCTTTTCCTGCCCTCTTCCTGCTGCTGCCCTATCAGCTGCTGAGCCAGCAGTGAGCTCCCAGCCCCTGCCCAGCCTTGTGGCTGCTGCTGTGCAGGAGATCCTGAGGCACAGCTGAGCTGCCCATGGCATTGCCAACCATCTCCACCTGGTGTCCGTGAGCTGCTCAGCCACAGGTCACCTCCTGCCTCTCTTCCAAGTCCATGAGGCTGCTCTGGGAGCTCCCATCCCCTGTCCTGTGCCACAGGCCAAGCAGAATCAGTCAGGGTGGGGGAGTGCAGAGCAGAGAGGTCAGAGCTTAGGAAAGAAGTTTGAGGTTGTTCTCTGTTTTGTACTGGGAAGGGGGAAGGGATTCCACTATGCTCCAGGATGAGCCCATGTCTGTGCTGGGAGGAAATCTGGAGAACCACTTTGCACTGGGATGGTCTCCATTCAGCAGTGGGGGATGACATTGGATCCAGTTCCTGGGACAGGTCTTCAGTTATAATGGGGTGGGATCAGGGATGCAGTTTATAATGGGCAGGGGGAGCAGTCTCTACTGGGTAGGAATCAGGATAGAGTTAACACAGGGAGGGATGCAGTAGGTACTGGGAGGGAATCAGGGAATTCACTTTGCACTGGAATGGGACCCAGTGTATACTGGGATGGAATCAGATGATCCAGTTTGTGCTGGAAGGAGGCCATGTCTGTCCTGGGAGGGGACCAGGGGGTTCAGCTTGTACTGGAATGAGGCCAAATCTGTACTGGGAGACATCAAAGAGATTCAGTTTGTACCTGGAGGGGGCCCCAGTCTGAAGTGGGATGGCATCAGGGTAGCAGTGTACACAGAGATGTGTCCTGGTCTGTACTGGGATGGAATCAGGGCTTCCAGGGGATAGACTTTGTACTGGGATGGGACTCAGACTGTACTGGGAGACAGCAATGGGATCTCATTTGTACTAGGAACAGGCCACACCTGCACTGGGATCAGCATATCCAGTTTGTGATGGGATGGGTGCAGCTGGGACTGGGAAGGGGCCTAAGGGTTGCAAGGGAATGGACTCCAGTCTGCACTGGGAGGGGATAAGGGCTTCCAATTTGTATTGGGACAAGGCCTAATGTGTACTTGGAGGGATTGAAGTGACCTTGTTTGGACTGGGACAGGGCCTAGACCATACTGAGAGGACATGAAGGTGTACAGTTTGTACTGGAATAGATGTAGCTGGCACAGGGAAATGATGGGATTAAAAGTAATCAGTGTCTTTACAAAGGTATAGTTGTCTGAAGAAGGTAGGAAGAAGAAGGGGGGAACCAGACAGTTCCCCTTACCTATGTGCATAAACAACAAAGGAGCATCTGCAAGACACCCTTGTCTTACTCATCATGGTAAATCAGTGGGAGGCTGTCAGAGGCTGACAGGACACTGAACACAGCCTAAACTCCTCAACTTTCAGACCAGAGCACAAGCTTAACAGACTGCTAACAATTTACTTCTCCACCCAGAGTCATGAAGAACCTAAGTTAAATGAACACAGGATGTATGTAACGGGGGGGTTGCATGTGAGGGGGGCCATGGAGTAGGCAGTTCAGGAAAGACTGTAAAGCCTGAGCACCTGAGCTAGTGGGGAAAGGGAGAGGTAATTTGCATCCAGGGATTCAGGATAAAAAGGGAGCTGTGACTCCCAGCAACTTGAGAAACCCCACCAGGAATTATCCTGTGGACTCTCTCTTTATTCAAATAAAGCTTTACTAAACTCCTCTGTCTCCATTGTGAACAGGAACATCTAAATCAAGACAATTTTTCCTTACAGAAGGGAGCCAGGGCACACATTCTGTACTGGGATGGGACCCAGAATGCAGAGGAAGAGGTCAATATGGTCCAACTTTTACTGGGATGAGGCCACATGTGTACTGGGTGGGGTTAAGGGACTGACTCTCTACAGGAAGGGGGTCAGGATCCCAAGGAGCCCAAGCTGCCAGAGCACTCAGGCCTTGCCCCAGCACAGAGGCACAGCGGGAGTGTGTGGAAGGGAAGAAAGAGCAGCTGAGGACAACCCAAGCTCTGGGGCTCCGTGGCACTGCTGCTGTGCTGGGACTCTGCCCCTCCACCTCTGCACACAGGCACTGCCCTGGAGCTCTGCAGAAGCCTTGGAGGAAGGAGCTCAGAGAAACAACTCCCTGCAGGGTCCTTTATTGTGTTCAACACACAGGGAGCACAGCTCCTCAAGTCTGCAGCCTCTGGGTCACAGCAGACAGGACAACACTGAACCAGAAATGGTCTGAAGAAAGACACTAGTGTGAGAACAACATTCTCACAAGGGGAACAGCACCAGCAGCAGCCAGAACTGGAGCAGCCAGGCTGGGCCTGCACTGAGTGACATCAGAACTGCTCTCCAGGAGAAGACAAAGAGTTTATTGCTTCTGACAGCATCCAGGGATCAGTTGGCTCAAGGCAGCCTTGAGCTCCTGGTTCCTCAGGCTGTAGATGAGAGGGTTCACTGCAGTAGGCACCACTGAGTACAGAACTGACACCACCAGGTCCAGGAATGGGGAGGAGATGGAAGGCTGCTTCAGGTAGGCAAATGAGGCAGTGGTGATAAACAGGGAGACCACAGCCAGGTGAGGGAGGCAGGTGGCAAAGGCTTTGTGGCGTCCCTGCTGAGAGGGGATCCTCAGCACTGCCCTGAAGATCTGCACATAGGACACCACAATAAACACAAAACAGACAAAGAATAAACAGACACTGAACACAAGAAGCCAAAGTTCCCTGAGGTAGGATGTGGAGCAGGAGAGCTTGAGGATCTGGGGCACTTCACAGAAGAACTGCTCCAGAGCATTGCCCTGGCAGAGGGGCAGGGAAAATGTATTGGCTGTGTGCAGCAGAGCGTAGAGAAAGCCAGAGGCCCAGACAGCTGCTGTCATGTGGACACAAACTCTGCTGCCCAGGAGGGTCTCATAGTGTAGGGGTCTGCAGATGGCAACATAGCGATCATAGGACATGGTGGTGAGGAGAAAATACTCTGCAGCAATTAGGAATATGAAAAAGAAGAGCTGGAGAACACATCCTGCATAGGAGATGTCCCTGGTGTCCCTCAGGGAATTGTCCATGGATTTTGGCACAGTGGTGGTGATGGCACCCAGGTCAAGGAGGGCAAGGTTGAGGAGGAAGAAGTACATGGGGGTGTGGAGGTGGTGGTCCCAGGCTATGGTGGTGATGATGAGGCCATTGCCCAGCAGGGCAGCCAGGTAGATGGCCAGGAAGAGGCAGAAGTGCAGGAGCTGCAGCTGCCTTGTGCCTGGGAATGGCAGGAGGAGGAAGTGGGTGATGGAGCTGCTGTTGGACATTCCCTGTATCTGGTCATGAGGCCCTGTCAAAGGAGAAGGAAGTGACAAGTCAGAAGAGCATTCTCTCAGTACAACCAAAGGCCACAGACCCCCCTGTCACAGACTCCTGCTGCTGCTTCTTCTTGGGGACTCTTCCTTCAGCTCCAAGGCTGGAGCACTGCTTGATCCTGGCTGAGGGTAAAAGGCAAGAGTGGGAGAGCTCCCATGGATTCTAAGTCACCCTGCTCTGCACCTCAGCTGGAGGGTGACCATGCTCCCATGTCACCCTGAGAAGCCACCAGACACTGCTGAGAGCAGAGGGATCCACCACACAGCACTCAGTGTCTCAGGGTCTCAGCATCCCACTTGTAGTCCAGGAGACACTTGGCTCAGTGTCCCTTGGAAGGCAGCACAGCCTGGATGGACACCTCAAGGATACAGCCAAGGCATGGCCATGGCAGCTCCTGAAGTCAGTTCATTGCCAGCCTCACAACTTGCACTACCCAGAGCTTCCCAGGCTGCAGGACAGCTGGGACACCTCATTGCTGTGGCTCCACCTGCACAGGAGATCTCACAGTGTCTGTGCCTGACTCTGCAGCTGAAGCTTCCATGCCCAGAGAGCCATCAGCAACACAAAGAGCATCTGAGACAGGCAAGGAGAGGGACAGACAGACACTCAGGAATGCCTTCAGGTGAGGAGTGTAGGCACTTGGTGAGGTTCCCAGTAAAGCTCTGTGTGATGGTTTAAGAGTCTCAGCCCCTGCTCTAAAGGCACAGCTGAGTTTTCCTCCTCACCAGCCAGGCCAGAGAGAGTGGAAGCAAAAATTCAGGAGAGCAGAGACTGGGTCAGGAATCCCTGACCTGAATATAGTCATGGAAAATGCCACTGGAAATGATCTGGAAATGAACTGGAGCTGAGAGCAGCCCTGGCCCACACAACAGCCCCTCCACAACAGAAGGACCCTGCCCTGCCCTGCACTGCCTTGCCCTGCCGAGGGTGGCTCCTTCCAACCAGAGTTTCTCCCCAAAGCAACATGAAGAGCTCCCTGGGGTGCTTGAGAGCTGAGCCTGGCAGGCAGCAGAGTCCCTGCCCCAGCACACAGCCCCAGCTTTAGGAGGTGCCTCCAGGAACTGCACCTGCACTGCCCTGCAACCACAGACTCACCATGACTGTGACTGCAGTGACTTCTCCTCCAGTGAGCTCTCAGCATCCTCCCAGTCCTGGCTGCCTTGAAGCTCTCTCTGCCTTCTTCATCTCCCTGAGATGCCCTGGCAGTGCCCTCAGACCTGCTGTGTGGTGCAGAGGAGCTGCTCCTGGCCAGAGCTCCATGCAGCCCAGAAGCCAGGCCCAGCTCTATGGTCAGCCCAGGGCATTTAAAGGAGCCCTGTGGTGGCTTTGGTGCCATGTAAACCTCAGGGACTGAGAGGAGGCTGATGAAACCTCTCCAGAAGTCAAAGTTAGAGTCAAACTCTGAAGTTTCTTGTAGTGTTAATAGGTTCCACTGGGGGACACTACAAGGAAAGTGTCTTCACGGTCTGGTGAGAGCAGAGAACTGAGGCAGTACTGACAGGTCAGGACAAGCAGCTCAAGGTGGCTCTGCTGCTGAGGAAACCTGGAGGGGTTTCATTGATCCAAAGGGCAAAGCCCTGACCCTCAGCCCCTGGCAAGGCAGAACCTGTCCCTCACCTGTGGCTCAGGTCTCTGATTCACCCTGTGAAATCATTTTTATCAGATACTTTGGGCAATAAACACCTCTCCAATTATCTGCAGAAACCTTGGCAATAATTAGAGGTTCAGCAGTATTTAATGAGCCCCATGGAGTATTTGGGGCTGATTACATCATCCTTAGGTACTGCTAGGAGACTCTGCCAAGGTACTGCCAAGAAGCCTCTCAAGAAGTCCAAGTCAGAAGAAAACTCCAAAGTACCTTGAAGCACTGATTGGCCTCACTGAGGCTTGTTACTGCCAAAGGCTCCCCAGGGACTCGTTAGAGCAGCTTGTTAGAGGCCAGGATTGCAGGGAGACAAAGGCAAAGTACAGGGCAGAAAAGTATGCCTTTGTTCTAGGAAGCATAAAGCCAAACCCTGACCACTGTCCTTGCAATAGAAGAACCTCAAAGCCTCAAAGCAAAGTTTCTCCTCACAGGCCTTGGTGGCAGAGGCAACTGCCCGAGCCAAGGGTACAAAGACCTTGGTCCTGTTGGGCCTCTCAGGCTTGCCAGAGCCCTTGGCCATCCCCACTGCAGCCTTTCCTACATTGTCCCATGCCTTTAGTTCTTTCCCTTCAGGCTGCTGACACCATTCTTGCTTCCCCTCCCAGCTCTCCCCCTGCCATTTCCATCCCTTCCCTGAGCTGTCTCAGCTCTCCCTGCTATTTCCCAACACCTCTGGATGGCCTCATGCATAGCAGCTCTGCCCTTTCAGGGACATTTCTTTGGCCTCATCTCCACTCTGAACCTTTCAAGCTGCACTTTGTGGAGGTTTTGGTCTCGTAACACACCCAAGGAGAGCTCCATCCTCTCTGAAACCACCCTTCAGCCATGTGCACACTGCTATGGCAGTGCTCTGAACCCCATTCACCAGTCTGAAGCAGCCCAGGTCCCTCAGCCTCTCTGTCTGAAAGCCTGCACAGACTCCTTGTTGGTGGAGCAGGAATTGTTTATTGGCACAGATCAAGCAGTTTATACAGGAAAAATCCAGCAGGCTAAGCAACTCCCTGACATTCTTCCACCACTGCTGCTCACTGAATTTCCTCCTTTGAGCTGCAGCTGTCCATTGTTACCTTCATCCCATATCAGGTTGAGTTTCTCCAGCATGGAGGCAAGTGTCCTCCTGTCTCCACTCCAGGTTGTTTACCACGGTCAGCTCTTTATCACCAGGCCTTCCTTCCAGTATCAGCAGCCTGTTGTTCTTTCTTGTCCTGAAACCTTCCACAGAGACTTTCTGCTTTCCTACAACTCCCCATTTTTATATGGTTTAAACCAGCAGCCATCACTTGTGTCCTGACCACCCTCCTGGTCCTGGAGGCTATGATTACAAACACCATTAACACTACAATTACAATGTCAATCACCACAAGGATTCCACCTCTAACCCACACTCATAGATTCAGACCTGAGGACCAATTGTTTGGATTCAGCCAGCTCAGCTCTTTGTTCAGTGCTTGCCATGTTGAATCAATCCTCACCTGTTGTGTATTGGCTAACTGCAGTTCCAGCTGATGCTTCAGTGTTTGGACATTATATTTCAAGGAGCTTTCAAAGGCCCCTTGTAAATGTGACCTGGGAGAGTTCCAATCATGCTGAGAGTCATTCCAAGACAAGGATGTTACACACATGTCCTGCTTATGATATTCCCAATCACACTGCAGTATCATATGGGTCTGCAAGGCAGCTTGTTGGTCTCCAAACCAAACAACACTGGCCTCAAGCATGCATAACCTTGCCATTATTTCCTCATCTACAGCTTCCTGCAGCTGCAAATCATTTGTCACATTGGTCAATAAAGTTCTCGCTGTGTCCACAGTTTGTATGCCCTTTGTCAAAGCTGTAACTGAAGCAGCTGGGGATGCTAATATTATCACAGCTGATATTATGGCAAACATTAACCATCCCACAAATCTTTTTGTCCTTTTTCTAGAATCCTTTAGTCCCTGGTCTAATAGCCTGAGAACATGACCCAATCCATTCTCACTCTCCCACCCTCTTGTCATATTCACTGGGATCCATACCTCTGCCCTTCTTTGGAAGGGAATGATCATGCTCCACTGATCAATGTCCTTATTGTAATGGGTTGGGGCAGACCCCTCCCCACCACGGGCAGAAATAACGACTCAGACAGACGGATTGCAAAAGTGATGGAAAGTTTAAATGGGAAAACAATAAAAACAACAATGAAAGTTGTACAGAGAACCACAACCACTGTGACAAAAGAGAGAGATCCCAGAACATACCCAAGAACATCCCATCCCCACCTGGGGGTACACCCAAACGCCCCAGGGCCCTTTCCTCCCCCCCAAACCCAGCCTTGGGCCTCGTCAGGCCCAAGGGAGGCAGCTCACGCCATTTTACCTAGGCAGCAGCAGGGGACAAAAGAGGAAGTGAAGACCCCGTGTGGATGTTTTATAGGGGAGCAGGGCATTATGGGAATACAATACCTGGTTTCCTGTGACCACCCCCCTGGGCTGGGCCCACCCCTTGGGACCTCCCAGGTGTAGTCTGTGCAGTGGCATCCGGGCCAGCACCCAGCCTAAACCACCACTCTTATCACTAACACAAGTCTTAAAGGTAATATTGCTACAACTAAGATGATAAATGCTTGATTCATTATAGATTATACAATCAAGAGCTATTCCTAACACCTATGAGTGGGTAGTACACACAGTAGCAAAGGAACTATGAAGTACAGGTTCTACTAAGATGCCTTTACACCTATGAGGTGGTGGAGTCACCATCACAGGAGGTGTTTAGAGGGAGACTTGATGGAGTGCTTGGTGCCATGGTTTAGTTGATTAGATGGTGTTGGATGATAGGTTGGACTCGATGATCTTGAAGGTCTCTTCCAACCTGGTCTATTCTATTCTATTCTATTCTATTCTATTCTATTCTATTCTATTCTATTCTATTCTACTCTACATAGTTCTCTTTACCAATGGTAAAGCTAACCTCCACAACTGTTTCCTTATCACACTTTCAGTACCATTCCATGAGAGCTGTGACACAGGGCCTTCCCATGATACACAAGGTGATTTTATCTTTGTGGATTCACATCAAGAGATACAAGAGTTAGCCTCTTACACCACCCTGTCAATCAAAGATAGAAGCAAGAAAGAAGGGAAGGAAGGAAAGAAGTTTTAAACAATTTTCACAACAGACATGAGTTTTGATTGGCTAATGGCACCAATCTGTTTTACACCATCATTAGACACCAGTAGCATATTGGACACTACATTTTGAATCAGTTATGTAAAATTACACAAGGTAAAAGAGTAACAATGCTGAACCCCATAGTAAATAGGACAAAATTTGTTTCATCCCTGTTCCTCCTGGAATCAGGAGAACAAATCCATAACCTACACCCTGCCCCGACAGTCCTTCAGTTGGAACTGAAGTGAGAGCTTCCTTCCAGATTCAAATGGATCTGCAGGGACACCAGGAAGGTAGAGTCCTTGAAAGATGTCTTCTGTGATGATGCTGTGTGGTGGGTTTGGAAGGATAAGGCTGAGAAGCCTCCTCCCTTCCCCCTTGTAAGGTAAAAGGGAAAGAAAAAATTGAAGGGAAAGGAAAAAAAAACTCGCAAGCTGAATTAGCAAAGCAGTGGAGCTATATTTACAAAGCGATGTAGGGTTTGCAGGGGATTATTTACAAATTTACAATATCTACAATATATACAAAGATATACAACAGAGTAACACAGAAATGAGAGTGCCCCCCTCGGCAGAGAGGGGTCCCCCACCTCCGCTCTCCCCTCTCTTCCCCCCCTTTCCCCAGAATGGGATAGAAAGAGAAAGAGAAGAGAGGAAAAAAAAGTTAGAAGCAGTTCGTGTTAATTGGAAGGGAGTTAGTATACAGGCCTGTTATCTGGTTTTCAAGGCCGAGGCCTTGGCAGAAAGCCCAGCACAGGCAAAGCTGCTGCACGAAGCAAAGACGGAAGCAAGACTGACTGAGAAGTGCTGGAAATGTCCACTTCACTCCCACTTCAGAAGGTGCTTTCTCCCACTCGTCCAATGAAATTAGTTTAGACTATTCCTTCCGTTTACCAACTTCCGTCCACCATGTTCCCTTTCTTAAGGGGGCAACGTCAACCGGCCACATGCTGTGAGGAAACATTTTTTCCAAGGGTTGCAGCCTGCAAAACTTGAGAGGTCTTTTATATTGTAGCAAGACAAATCCATCTGTCAATGCATCAAGGAATCTTCAGCATTGAAGTTTAAATGAGAAACACAACCTCAAAACATACAAAACTGCTATTGCCAGGTTTCACACACACACACACTGAGGTTCTCTGAGCCACCCCCTCAGGTGCTGTCCCTGAAAGAGTTGGCTTAATTGCTTTGAATGGGCCTGTAAGTACCTTTGATTGTTACAACTTCTTTCAAAGCCAAGCTAAACACAAACCCTTTTTCCCAAACCATGTTCCCTGCACACACACATACCCCACCTTATTTTTTGTTTTGAGTCCTTAATGATTCACCCTGAGAACAGGGTGCCCTCTGACCTGACAAATGGACCAACCCCCTGCTGGTATCATGAGATGCCAGAAGGGCAGAGGGTAGAGAACCTCAGGAGTCTGCTCACAAGTCCTTTATTACAGCTTTGCAGAGTCCCCAGCATGACAGAGTCTTAGAGTGTCCTTAACATCACAAGGCCCAGGAGCCCTTAACAGAAGTAGCTAAGAGGTGTGGAAGTCCCTAACCCAATCTCTCTTGCCCAAAGTACCTCATTTTGATAGATTTTCTTCCCTCTCCCATTGATTCATGGCAGCAGTAGAACCCAGCCCTGTGTACAAACTAAAGCATGCTCCAATCAAAGGTGTCAGTGAGTCCAACATGCAGGATTCTGATCTTGGCTCACATAGGAAATCAACTTTGCAGCTTGGAGTTGGTCAGCAGAGAATCAGAGGCTCTACACACAGCCCAGCAGCTGCCCTTGTTTGCAGAACAGCAGCTGCAGGATAGGAAAGGAGGAGAAGCAGGGAATTCTAAAGCAAGGGATCAGCACCACCTGGCATCCAGTGCTGGTTCACCAGCCTTAAAGGCTTCCTGCAGTGGGGCAGCTCCACACCCCCAAGTTGCTCTCACAGGTTGAGAATTTCCCAGGCCCACCTGCAGTTGCACTTCCTTAGCTGCTTCCCAGTTCCCTGCCCAAGTGCCCTTCTGGGGTTCTCTGCATGTTGGATAGCTCCAGACTGTGCCTGTTGCAGTTATTTGTGGGGAGAGGTCTCTCCAGCTGAAGACCATGACATTTGCACAGGCACTTTCAGCTCCCAAGGCAGCATCTTGAGCACAGGACTTGTGGATTTGTGCAGCAGCTCAGCCAGCTCCAGCTTGTGTAGCAACAGCTCATGGTTCTGCCAGGCACACTGCTGAGAGCTGCAGAGCTAAGTTCAGATCCAAGTGTAAGACAAACATCCTGGGGGAGCATTTCTGGGCACTGTGCTGAGGCACAGCATCCTTTCTTGCAGTGATTTCACTCTTTGCACTCTCAAATATCCTGAAAACTCAACACTCAGAGAAATCTCTTCCCACTTCTGTGTGGATGGAAAGGCTGAGGGAAGCCCCAGGTCAGCAGGAATCCATGAGGAACATTGCTGAGCTAGGGAGAAGGCTTTTGGAAGCCCCAGGCCTGCTTTAAAGCAGCAGAGTGCCTTAGTGGAAAGATGGCAGAAGCTGTCCAAGGGCTTCCAAACACCTCCCTGAGATCCCTTCTGCACCCTCCACAGATTCCGAAAATCAATTCTAGAACACTCCAGGCCCCCCAAAACACCTAACATCCCTTGACACAATGAAAAAAACACTGAGATGTCCCTGAGAACAATCCCAGCAAGACACTCTCCAGACTCTTCTGAGAATCTCACTTTGACCTCCCTGAACTGGCACACAGCTCCAGCTCCATTCCTAGGGAGTGAATGCCCTCAGCATTTGGGCATTGTGGGCAGGAATGTCTGAAATAAAAGCAAACAGACAGGATTTGGGTAACTTTGGCCTTGTAGCGATACAACTGGGCAATGGACAGAGGGATTTTTACCCTTGGGGATGAACCAGAAAAAAACCTTGTGACGCTCAGCCCAGCTCCAATGGCAGCTCTGGCTATGCCAACTCAGCACTGTAATTGTTCCCATCAGCACTAATTGGTGCTCAGAAGGGCAGGAGGTGTTTGTTCCTGCTGGACCCCCAGCCTCTGAGAATTGCAGAGGAAAAAAGAGGTGATTTTGGTGGTGGAAAGGCCCCCTCAGAAGGACCATGATTATCCCAACAGACCCTAGGTGCATCTATTTATGCCTCCCCTTCCTTGCGGGCTGATCTCCCGTGTGTGTGCGGCGGTGATTGCTGAGATTTCCTTTCTGGTTGAAGCTCTTGCCACACTCAGCACAGGTGAAAGGTTTCTCACCAGTGTGCACAAGACGGTGTTTGTTGAGGGTGCCGCTATTAGTGAAGCTCTTGCCGCAGGTGACACAATTGTATGGTTTCTCACCGCTGTGGGTGCGTTGGTGCTGGATGAGTATAAAGCCAGCGGTGAAGCTCTTGCCGCACTCAGCACAGGTGAAAGGCCTCTCCCCGCTGTGGATGCGGCGGTGGATGGTTAGGCTGTTGCTACGTTTGAAGCTCTTGCCGCAGTCCCTGCAGGTGAAGGTCTTCTCAGTGCTGTGCACACTGCGGTGCTTGGTTAGGTTTGCACGCTGAGTGAAGCTCTTGCCGCAGTGGGCACAGCTGTAATGTTTCTCACCACTGTGGATGAGTTGATGCTGGATGAATTCAATACTCGTGGTAAAGCTCTTGCCGCACTCAGCACAGGGAAAAAGATTCTCTCCGGTGTGGATGCGGCGATGGATGGTGAGAGTGGAGCTCTGTTTGAAACTCTTGCCGCAGTCGCTGCAGCTGAAGGCCTTCTCACTGGTGTGGGTGAGGTGGTGTCGCCTAAGGTGAGAGATCCGCCTGAAGCGCTTACCACAGCTGTCACAAGAGAAGGGCTTCTCTCCAGTGTGGGTGAGGCAGTGCTGGGTGAGATGGCCGCGCTGGGTGAAGCTCTGTCTGCAGTCAGCACAGGTGAAAGGTTTCTCTCCAGTGTGGGTGCGGCGGTGCTGGGTGAGCTCAGAGTTGCAGCGGAACCTCTTGCCACAGTCACCACAAACTAAGGGCCGGGAGCCAGGCTGCGGGCAGTGGTGCTTCACTAGCTCTGAGCTATCTGGGAAGCTCTGCCCACACTCAGGGCACTCATTCAGCTCTTTGGGTGACACTGAGGGACCTGCTCTGGCTTCAGCCGCCTCCATACATTCCTCCCCCTCATCCTGGTCGCCTTCATCATCATCATCATCATCCTCTTCACAGTTGTCATTCTCAGCATCATCCTCCATCTTGTCCTCTTTTTCCTCCTCATCCTCCTCTCCCTTGGGACTGCACATTGGCTTCTCCAACTTGAACTCTGGGTGCTGCTTCTCCTCCCAGCTCTTGTCTGGGTTCTTCTGTGAGGCCATACTGTGGGAGGGAGGGGTCACAGCTCTGCAATATGGAAGATGGAAGCACCTGAGCCCAGGATCTCAAACCCTCAGATCCTGCCTAGGTCATGACAGTCCCTGACTCCCAACACCCAGCTGGAGGAGAGAGTACAGAGGGGACCTCAAACCTTCAGTTTCTGCCACAGTGTGGGCACAGACCTCTAATACCTGTGCTGAGACCCCAGGTTCCTGTGATCAGTGCCCTGAGGTACCCTGGGATTTACAAGTGGTCTTGTCCCACTCTCCTCGAGCCTGGTGGCATTGGCAGGGTGGTTCCTGGTCCAGGCCCTGTCCTTTGATCTCCACTGGTTCAGACAATGGAGGCAGCAGCACTGAACAAGGAAGACCAAACCACCTCTTCACATTTTCATTGATGATCTGGATGAGGGGTTCGAGTCAGTCATGAGCAAGTTTGCAGATGACACCAAGTTAGGAGCAGATGTTGGTCAGTTAGAGGATAGAAAGGCTCTGCAGAGGGACTGAACAATGAAAGACCAAACCACCATCAACCTTCTCCCACCACCCTCCATGTCCCAACCCCAAACATCACCTCCTGCCATACAAATGATCCCCAACAAGCCTGGGGAGTTCCCAAACACCAACACATGATGAGTCTCAGAGCCCCTGGAGGGATGTAATGTGGTGGGCAAGAGGAGGTGGAAGAGGCAGGAAGGTGCCCTGGGACTCTGGGGGCTGGGGTCCTGCTGTTGCCCCACTCTGGATTTCTTAACTGTTGGGCTGCTCCAAGGGGCAGTTCTGCAAACTCTGCTCTTCCACAGCACACAGGGGCAGGGATGATGGAGAGAGAGGGACACAATTCCTGCCACAGAGAAGCAAAGGGCTCAGAAAGCACTGACTTGCAAGGGATGGCTCAGCACTGCCCAGCACCAGGCAGCACAGCTCAGCCTTGCTGGGGGCAGCTCCCAAGCCCAGCAGCACAGCCACAGCACACAGCCAGGGCTGATCAAGATGGGAGGCCTCAACAAGTGCAGACTCAGCTCCTTGCCCAGCACACAGTCCCTAGAACACAGCTGCAGGCCAGCAGCACAACACAGCTGCCTCTACACAGCCTCTTCCAGGCCTTGCCTAAAGCTTTTTCACACTGCCTGCCAAGGGCTCTGATGTCTGCAGCTGAATTTGACAGTACATCTAGCTCAGGACCCAGTTCTCCTGCCTGGCCTTGTCCCCACCACACCCACTCTGTGCTACCCTCTGCCCTGCACACACCTCTCTGCTGCCCACTCCCCAACAGAAGATCACAGCAGCCCTCAGGACACACACAAAGGGAGCTTCATGATCTCTGCAGATGCAGCAAAGGGGGAAGGGACTTGGGCAGCTTCTTGCTAAACCTCTTCAGCCCTCACTGGGATGCTGGAGGAGTCTCTGGCTCCTGCCCAAACCTCACACCTCCAGCACCCTTCACACACCTGTGGCCCAAAGAGACTCACTGGAAAGGGTTTGGCTTCCTTCTCTCCCTGACCATTTCTCTCAGCTTGCTCTTTGCAGTTCCCTGGAGCTGCCACTCCACATCCCCAAGAGAAAAGGAGGTTTGATGGGAGGGCACAGTGCCCATGGGCTGTTGTTCATCTCCCAGCTGACACATGCAGAGCTGCAGCACAATTCACTCCTTTCACCTCCTCAAATGCTGCCAGATTCTGCCATTCCCTGCACACACATTTGCCACCTGGGCCCTGCATCCTCTCCTCCTTTTGGGGGGACAAGGCCTAATTCCTGCCTGACCACTCCCAGGCCCTTCCCTCAGTCCCAGCCCATCCATGTCCCTGCTGCCTTGACTGTCCCATGGTCCTGTGTCCCCCACCTCCACTGCCACTGCAGCTGGAAGGGTGGAGTGGGAAATGCTGTGGCTGAGGAATAATCTAAGGAACTGGGCTGGAAGCAGCAGCACAAGAATGGAAGGGGCCTGAGACTAAAGGCTGGGATCAGCTGGAGGCCTGAAAGAACAGCACCAAGCCAAGGGGGGGTTACAGATGAGGGCTGGGGAGGGACCCTGCAGCTACCTCAGGCAGCAACTGATGAGAGCAAGGGGGACAGAGAGGGAGTGAGACCTCAGGTGACTCCTGCCATGGTGGATGGGCTGGGCTGTGTGGCTAGGAGCCCTGAGTGCCTGCTTGGGCTGTGCTGCATGTCAGGAGGGGACAGGGCAGGAGGGTCCTGAGCCAGGCAGGCTTTGGGGCTTTGAGCTTCAGGGGTCAGCTGCTGCCAGCACCATTGGAGGCAGGAGCCAGGCAGAGCCACACAGCTGCTGAACTAAGCCCTCCCACCCCCTGCAGCCTTCACCCTCCATCTCTCCATCCAGTGCTCCAGCTCCACTCACTTGCTGCCTTCTCAGAGTCCCCAGGGTCCTACAACGTCACCAGGGCTGATCTACACAGCCAGCAGGGCCCAACAGAAGTCTCTGGATGACAGCATGGAGGAGAATCCCTGTGGTGGGTGGAAGGCACTGGGATGTCTTACACCAGAGAGTAGAGACCTCCAGCAGGGACAGCAGAGTCCAGAGGGACACCACAAAGTGTCATCTAGCTTAGTTCATTCCCACAAGGCCTGCACCCACTCTCTACAAAGGAACAGCACAGGATATCCAACTTCCTTTGCCCTTCCTCTCTGCTCCCAGCAACAGCTTCTGGGATCTCTCTCTGCAGAGGAGCTTTGAGGCCTTGGCAATGCTGCCAACTGCGGCCTGCAGCGGCCTGGCTCACCTGGGAGCTGCCTACCTGAATCTGTAACTGCAGCTCTTGGGTATGGGGGAGGAGGGGCAGAGAGGCATGGGGGAGGGGGAAGGCATTTGGGGCCTGGGGTTCTGGCCTGCTTTGGTGGAGCTCTGGAGGAAGCTTTGGCCTAGGGAGGTTGCTTGGCTCCCGTGGCCCAGGCACACTATGGATTGTTGTGGATTGGATGCTTTGCACTGTAGGATGCAGCTCTGAACAGCACAGCCATGGAAACTGCCCAATTCTATCCAACCCTCTGGCCACAGCTTGGCATCAACTCCTTTCACCAGGCTCAAAGAGAGCCTCTCTGCATCCTGAAACCTAAGGCAATACCTGCAGAACAAGTTGGAGGAGCTCAAGGGGACAAGCTGCAGAGGGGGCCCAGGGCAACCTCCTGAGCTTCAACAAGAGCAAGGGCAGGGTCCTGCCCCTGGCCTGGCACAATCCTCACAATCAGGACAGGCTGGGGGAGGAGGGAATAGGAAGCAGCCCTGCAGAAAAGCACTGGGGGGTGCTGCTGGACAAGAAGCTGGACAGGAACAGACAGGGGGAGCCTGCAGCCCACAAGGCCAAGGGCAGCCTGGGCTGCACCAAAAGCAGCAGGGCCAGAGATGGACAGAGGCCATCCTGGCACTTGGCTCTGCTCTGCTGAGACTTCACCTGCAGCACTGCAGCCAGCTCTGGAACCATCAACACAGGAAGGACAGGGACCTGATGGAGAGGGTCCAGAGGAGGGACACAAAAATGATCAGGGGCTTGCAGCAGCTCTGCTACCAGGACAGGCTGAGGGAGCTGGGGGTGATCAGCCTGGAGAGGAGAAGAGGAGGCTCTGGGGAGACCTAAGAGTGACCTTCTGGTACCTGAAGGGGGCTACAAGAAGGCTGCAGAGGGACTCTTTGCAAAGCCTGCAGGGACAGCACCAGAGGCAATGGCTTCAAACTAGAGCAGAGCAGATTGAGATTGGAGGTGAGGAACAAGTTCTGCACCAGGAGGCTGCTGGAACACTGCAACAGGTTGCCCAGGGAGGGGCTTGAGGTCCCAGCCCTGGAGAGGTTCAAGGTGAGGCTGGACAAGGCTCTGGGAAACCTGAGCTAGTGCAGGATGTCCCTGCTGACTGCAGAGGGGCTTGGACTGCAGCACCTTTGCAGCTCCCTCCCAACCCAAACCACTCTAGGATTCTAGGAGTCTAAGTGCAGCCTCCAGGGAGAGCAGGAAAAAGATGAGGCAGAGGAGGACAAGGAAGAGGACAAGGAGGAGGAGAACCAAAATCCCTTCCTAACTCCTCCAAACCTCTGCCAAATTCCTGGAAAGCTCTTCCAGCTCTGCAGAGTTCATTCTGAAGAGAGCTGAGGGAGTTGCTAGGCTCAGGGATGTCTTGCACACTCTGCACAAATGCTCCAGAAGCTTTCCAAGAGCCCTCAAAACCAGCAGCACAGCTCTGCTGCCACACAATGCCAGGCTGCAAGGGACCCCAAGGCTCAGCTGCTCCAACCTTGCCAGCTGACACTGGACTGGAAAGGAGCTGGCCCAGCCCCCTGCCAAGCTGAGCCTTCCAACTCTGCCCTGCAGGGCAATCCACCACTGCCCTGGGGAGATGATTCCAATGGCTGACTGGCAGGGAAAAGCTTTTGCCTCTGCAGGGCACTGTGCCACTTCAGCTCAACTCTTGCAGCAGCTCTTTGAGATCTGCCTTTGGAGCACCACAAACTCTGCAGCACTGCAGTGCAAAGCAGCTCAGCTTCAACTTCCAACTGCCTGAACTCTCACAGTTTAAATTCAAGGCAAGTGTCAAGCTCACACCCAGCCCAGGAGTTCACACCCAGCCCAGGAGTTCACACCCAGCCCAGGAGTTCACACCCAGCCCAGGAGTTCACACCCAGCCCAGGAGTTCACACCCAGCCCAGGAGTTCACACCCAGCCCCCATGCTCAGAGCCAGCAACTAAGTTGAGAACATCCAAAGCTCAGAGCCAGATCTAAAGTGCAGAACCAGCTACAAAGCTTAGAGGCAGCTACCATGCTCAAGAACCAGCAAATAAGCTTAGAACCACTTCCCAAGATCAGAAGCAGCTCCCTAGGTCAGAGCCATTTCCCAAGGTCAGAGCAGGCTCCAAAACTGAGACTCAGCTCCAAAGCTCAGACCCAGTTCCAAAGTGCAGAAGCAGCTCCCAAGCTCAGACCCTGATCAAGAGTCCAGGACCAGCCCCCAAACTCAGAGCCAGACACCAAGCTGTAGAGCCAGCAAATACACTCAGAACCATTTCTTAAGCTCAGACCCAGCTCCCATGTTCAGAAGCAGCTCCAAAGCTCACACCAAGCCCTCAAGCTCAGACCCAGCCTCAAAGCACAAAAGAAGCTCCCAAGCTTAGACACAGCCCCAAGGCTCAGACCAACTCTCAAGCCCAGAAGCAGCCTCCAATCTCTCTGCCAGATCAAAAGGGCAGAATCAGATCCAAAGCTCAGATGCAGCTCCCAAGCTCAGGAATCAGTCACTAAGCTCAGACACAGCTCCCAGGCTCAGACCCAGATCAAAATGCAGAACCAGCTCCCATGTTAGGAAGCAGCTCCAAATCTCTGACCAGGCCCTCAAGATCAGGCCCAGCCCCCAAGCTCAGATGCAGCTCCCAAGCTAAGAACCAGCAAACAAGCTCACCCCCAGCCCCCAGGTTCAGAGCCAGTTTCACAACTTTGCTTATTTCAAGTTCCCTTCATTGCACTTCTGCTAAGTGTCCAAATTCAAGCAGCCAGAGAATGCTTTGGGCTGGAAGGGACCCCAAAGAGCAGACAGCTCCAAACCCCTGCCACAGCCACAGACACCTTCCACCACACCAGGCTGCTCAAGCCCTCATCCAACCTCACCCTCAGCACCTCCAGGGAGGGGGCAGGCAGCACCTCCCTGCCCAACCTGCTCCAGGCTCTCACCACCCCCACTCCAAACTATTGCCTCCCAAGCTCCACTCCAAATCTGCCCTCCTCAACCTTCAATCCACTCCCCCTCAGCCCATCACTCCCAGCCCCTCACAAAAGTCCCTCCCCAGCTCTCCTGCAGCCCCCAGCACCTACCACAAGGCTGCTCCAACCTCTCCCCACAGCCTTCTCCTCTCCAACCTCAACAGACACAACTCTCACAGCCAACCCCCACAGGGGAGTTGCCACAGCCCTCCCACCACCCCCATGGCCTCCTATGCACCCACTCCAAGTGCTCAACCTCCTGCCCCTCTTGGGGGCACCACAGCTGCACACAGCACTCCAGCTGGCAGCACACAATGCTGCCAGCACAAAAACCATTGCAGCAAAAGCCTCAAGCTCTGCTCAGCTGCCAAACCAAACGGACCTCAACTTGGCCACAAGAGAAAGGACCAAACTCAGCCAAGACACTGATCCAACACCCAAGGCTGCACAAAACAACCATCAGCAGAAGCTCCTCCTGCCCTGAGCCTTTCTGTGCTCAGGAGGCCTGCAGAGAAACTGAGAATCACTCTGCAACCCCCCAGGGAATCTTTGTGCCTCAAGAGCTTGCAGAGCACAGAGGCCTTGGATGCCACCACCCCCAGCACAGCCAAACCGCCCCACAGCTGACACCAGCCCCAGGCGCTCCCAAGCTCAGGCTCAGCACAGCACCCACGCCTGACACCCCCACGGCACCCAGCACACAGCCTGCCCACAGCTCCCCCCCGCGCCTGGCCCTCAGCCCAGCCGCTGCCCTTCAGCACAGCAGCCGCCCGGCACCTGCCACCACAAAGCCTCCAAACCCCCAGGGCTCCCCCACACACCCCCACAGCAGCCTCTGCTGCAAGCCACACCCCACGCTCACCACCACCTCTCCTGCACACAGCAGCCCCCACAGCGCCGCTGCCACCTCAGCTCTGCTGCCAGCCCAGCCCCCAGCACAGGGACACAGGGACACAGGGCCAGGGACAGCCCCTGCAGCCCACCAATGGCTCCGCCTGCAACACAGCAGCAGCCAAAGGGGGCCTGCAGCTGCCCCCACCAGGGGGAGGCAGCACCACAAGGAGCCCCACAGACCCCCCCACGCCAACCCCACCCGGGGACCCGCAACCGCACAGACCCCTCCCAGAACAGCACAGACGACGCTCACCGACCCTGCACACCTCTGCCCTACCCCACAGCCCCGCCCCAACCACCCCATACCCCCACAGAGCTCCCCACAATCACAGCGACACCCCCCACCGCACAGACTCCAAGTGCCAAGCTTGCAGAGCTCCCCCAGACCTCACAGACCCACCCCCACCCCGTACCCCACCGATCTCCCCCGTATCCCACGGACCTCCAACCACATCCGCAGAAGTCCTCCAACCACACCCCACCGATTGCCCCTAGATCACCGCAGAGGCTCTCCCCCGCCCCAGCCCCACCGACCCCTGCCCCACAAACCCCTCCCCAACCCAAGCGACCCTCCCGACCCCTCGCAGCGCCACAGAGAGCATTCCCTGATCCCCAACCCACCACCCCCAACTCAGCCCCAGAGACTCCCTCACCCCACCTGGACTGCAGGACAAGGGGGAAGCAGAGCGGAGCGGGGAAGGGTCTGGGCGGGCCCCGGGGCATGCTGAGAGCCGGGGAGCGTTGAGCTGCTGGGCCCCGGCGCTGCGCGGGTCGTGCGGAGCTCAGCCTTGAGGTTTTCCTTCCTGCCTTCGTGTTGGAGTCCCCAGGTTCCCACTGCCTGCTGCGGAACATCTTGGGGCTGCCTCCAGCCCTCGCAGCAGCCTCTCTCGGGTTGCACTCAGATTGGTTTGGTCTCAGGTTGGCTTTGAGCTTTTTCCCTTAGGCTGTGAGCCGAAGGCAGCTCAGGAAGAAAGTTCTGACTGCAGGCTGGAGAGAGAGGACTTGGGGCCGCAGGAGGAAGTTTGAGGAGGGGTTTGGAGGAGCCCAGAGCGCTTGTGCAGGGCAGAGACACAAATAGGTCCCTGAGCCATAGCCGCCCCCAGCGCTCCCCGGCCCCGCAGCCCCTCCCGCCCCGCCGCAGCTCAGCAGCCGGCAGCTGCCGCTCGCCCTCCAGCACCTCGCATCCGAAGGGAGTCTCTGGTTTCAGTTCCGATGCGCCAGAGGGTGAGGAGTCTGGGTTGGGTTGTTGGGTGTTTGGCAGCAGCAGCAAGGTCATTTCCTGTGCCTTTTGTCCAGGGTCTGGATCTAGCAATCGCTGTGACCCCACCTCTGCAGAGCTATTTCCTGGCTGCGTTTGCAGTGTCCCCGGGGTTGGGCTTGTTACCAGTGCTGATTGAGTCTGTTGCTGCCTAACAATCATTTTGATGTCTTGCTGGAGCTGGCCTCTTGCAGCAACATTGACTTCCCATCTCCTCTTACTGTCTTTCCCTTGGGGCTGTTAGTTCTTGTTACCTGTGCCAATGGATTTGGTTTTGTTCCTGTATGAAGTTTGGTTTCAGGCTAACAGCTCTGCCCCTGTGTGCTGGATTTTCATGCAGCATGTGTTGTGTTGGCAGCAATTTGGTTTTCCACTGCTCCCCTGTTTCAGTGTCTCAGGCCCTGCTAATAGGTAACTCCAGCCATTGGTCCATGAACCTGATTCAAATAGCAGCTCAGGTCTGGGCAAGCTTGCTTCTGTTCCTTCACTCTTGACAGCAGTGATCCACAGCACTTCAGTTGGGGGCCAGATGTTGTGGGGCAGGGAGGTGATGTTGTTTGAAACCCCAATGCATTGCAGTTACATTTCCATGACTGTGGAGCACCAGCTGTCAAGTCCTCCCCAGCTTCTCTGGGTTTCTTCTTGTGCAGCATCAAATGTGCCTTTTGTAGTCTTTGGGAGCCAGCAGCTAAGGTTTCTCTCTCCATCCAGCTCCACCTCTTGATTATGGAAGATTTGCTCCCTGTCCTGTGTTCTTCTTCTCTAAAGCTGCTTTTTATCATCCCAGCAGTCTCTCTCAGTGGCTTAGCTCTTTGTTTTGGTCTGTAAACCATTTCAGACTGTCCTGGTTGACTGATTGGGTATCCCCAGCAGCTGCATGAGGGTGACCTAAACGACCTCCTGATGTGTGTGCCATCACCCCATGTTCCTTCTGTCCACATTACAGAGACCTGAGCCCAAACCTAACAGGCAGTTGTCCCCCAAGAAGTTGACTCTTCCCTTGAAAGTGCCACTGCTCTGTTTGCAGCCAGAAAGGATCTTCTGTGTGGTTCTGAGCCTGAATTCAAACCTCTCTCCCTTAATCCTGCAGCTACAAGGGGTCCAAGAGAGCAGAGGTCTTAGCTGCTTTGCTTTGTAACCTACCTGTGCCTCCCTCAGGCCACTGCTGAATGGCTTCATTGATGCCACAGCTTTGACTGTGACTACCAAGGTGTCTTTGATGGGAGCTGTCTTAGTGTCTGGCAAGGTTTCAAGGGCAGTGTCCTCCACTGCAATAGGAGCAGCACTGTCTGTCCTGTAGCTCTTAGAGCTTCAGTTCAGCCTAGGGCAACCATTGTCAGTTTGCAAAAGGCATACACAAAGGATGAAAAACTGCACCCCCATGGCCAACGCCACTCACATGGCCTGGGCTGTTGCGGCGGCTCTGATTGGCTGCGGCTGCCCGGCCGTGGGCAGCACCAATGGCGGCCGCGGCCGGCAGGGGCAGCTCCTGGCTGTGCCTCGGCAGCGCCCAGGGGGAGGAGCTGCCGCGCTCCCGCCGCCTCTCATTGGCTAAGGCTGCCCGGCCGTGGGCGGGGCTTCCGTTCCAGACTGCTCCCTGCTTCCGCTCCCCGTCCCACGTGGCCGCAGCAGCCGGAGGGGCCGGGCCGGGGTCTGCCTCCCAGCGCTCTCTGCTCGGCAGCAGCCTGCCGGGGCCGGCGGCTCCCTGTGCGCTGAGCTCTTCCTCCTTCTCCTTCTCCTTCTCTGCTTCCCCCTTGTCCTGCCGTCCAGGTGGGGTGAGGGAGTGTCTGGGGCTGAGTTGGGGGTGGTGGGGTGGGGATCAGGGAATGCTCTCTGGGGGGCTGTGAGGGGTCGGGAGGGTCGCTTGGGTTGGGGAGGGGTTTGTGAGGCAGGGTCCGTGGGGCTGGGGGGTCGAGCCTGAGCCTCTGCGGAGATCTAGGGGCAAATCGGTGGGGTTTGGTTGGGGGGTTTTGTGGATATGTGGGGGGGGGGGGGTCCGTGGGATCCGGGGGAGATCGGTGGGGTACGGGGTGGGGGTGGGTCTGTGAGGTGCAGGGGGGCTCTGCAAGCTTGGCGCTTGGGGTCTGTGCAGTTTGGGGGCAGGTCGCTGTGATTGTGAGGAGCTCTGTGTGGCTGTGGGGGGTCCGCGGTGTTGGGGGTCGTCGGAGTGCGGCTGTGGGCTGGGGCAGAGGTGTGCAGGGTCGGTGAGCGTCGTCTGTGCTGTTCTGGGAGGGGTCTGTGCAGTTGCAGGTCCCCGGGTGGGGTGGGGGCTCGGTGGGGTTCCTTGTGTTGCTGCCTCCCCCTGCTAGGAGGTGTTTTTTTTCCAAGGATTCTCTGAGTCCTTGAATTTGAGCTTGGGATCTGCTCTTGACCTTAGCTGCTGGTTCTTGAGCTTGGGGACTGGATCTGAGCTTGCAGCTGGTTCTTGGGCTTGGGAGCTGGCTCTGAGCTTAGGAGCTGGGTCTGCACTTGTGATCTTGGTTCTGGATCTTAGGGGCAGGCTCTGGGCTCAAGAGGTGGTCCTTGAGCTTGGGAGGTGATTCTGACCTTTGTTGCTGGTTTTTGATCTTGGGGGCTGGCTCAGCTTGGCTGAGTGTGAGCTTGGGAGCTGGGTCTCACTTTTGATCTCGTTCTTGAGCTTGGGTGCTGGCTGTGAGCTCGGGAAGCTGTTCTGAGCATGGGAGCAGGTGGTGAGCATAGGAGCTGAGTGTGAGCTTTTCACCTGCCTTGTGAAAGGCAGGTGAGAGGTTGGGTTCTGGGTCTGGATTTTGATCTGGGTCTGAGCCTGAGGGCTGGGTCTGCACTTTTGAACTGCTGCTTGCGCTTGGGAGCTGCATCTGAGCTTTGGAGCTCTGATATGCAGGGTCGGTGAGCGTCGTCTGTGCTGTTCTGGGAGGGGTCTGTGCGGGTGCGGGGCCGCGGGTGGGGTTGGGGTGGGGGCTCTGTGGGGGTCCTTGTGCTGCTGCTTCCCCCTGGTGGGGGCAGTTGCAGGCCCCCTTTGGCTGCTGCTGTGTTGCAGGCGGAGCCATTGGTGGGCTGCAGGGGCTGTCCCTGGCCCTGTGTCCCTGTGTCCCTGTGCTGGGGGCTGGGCTGGCAGCAGAGCTGAGGTGGCAGCGGCGCTGTGGGGGCTGCTGTGTGCAGGAGAGGTGGTGGTGAGCGTGGGGTGTGGCTTGCAGCAGAGGCTGCTGTGGGGGTGTGTGGGGGAGCCCTGGGGGTTTGGAGGCTTTGTGGTGGCAGGTGCCGGGCGGCTGCTGTGCTGAAGGGCAGCGGCTGGGCTGAGGGCCAGGCGCGGGGGGGAGCTGTGGGCAGGCTGTGTGCTGGGTGCCGTGGGGGTGTGAGGCGTGGGTGCTGTGCTGAGCCTGAGCTTGGGAGCGCCTGGGGCTGGTGTCAGCTGTGGGGCGGTTTGGCTGTGCTGGGGGTGGTGGCATCCAAGGCCTCTGTGCTCTGCAAGCTCTTGAGGCACAAAGATTCCCTGGGGGGTTGCAGAGTGATTCTCAGTTTCTCTGCAGGCCTCCTGAGCACAGAAAGGCTCAGGGCAGGAGGAGCTTTTGCTGTGTGGCTGCAGGCTGAGAGCTGTGCAGAGCTTTTGTCAGCTGTGCTGGCAGGAAGCATGGTCAGAAGCAGACTGCTGTGCTGCAGCTGCTCTGCCCCTGGGGAAATGCTTGCTGGCAGGCAGCCAAATGAGGCTGAGCTGTTGAGTGTCTGCTTGTGGCTGAGGAACTGCATTGACTTGGACTGAAAGGTTTGGCTTGGGCTGGGGGCAGCCTGTTGTTGATGGTTTTGGTGGTTAGAAGTCCTGCAGCTTCCTTGGAGGAGCTTCAGCAGAAGACAAAGCAATTCCCTTGCTGCTCTTTGCTGTGCAATGAGCTGGGAAGGGAAGGAAATGATTGCTGCAAGTGAGCAAAGCAATTGCAGTGCTCTGCAAGTCTCAGCACTGCTGTGGGCAGCAGGGCCAGGGCAGGGATTGTTCTCCAGCCCTGGGGATGCCACCCCTGGAATGCTGAGGTGAGTTTTGGGCCCCAGACTCCAAGAAGGACTTTGAGGGTCTGGAGCAGGTGCAGAGAAGGGCAAGAAAGGTGTGGAAGGGTCTGGAGAGCAGGGCTGGTGAGGAGCAGGTGAGGGAGCTGTTCTTGAGCTCTGGGCTCGGGGGCTGGCTCTGGGCTTGGGATGTGGTTCTGACCTTAGTTGCTGGCACTGAGCTGGGGGCTGGTGTTTGCACTCAGGGACTGGCTGTGACCTTGGGAGGTGGTTCTGGCCTTAGTGGCAGGCTCTCGGGCTCGGGGGCTGGCTCTGAGCTTGGCAGCTTATTCTTGAGCTTGGGAGCTGCTTCTGAGCATGGGAGCTGGTTCTTGAGCTTGGGAAGTGGTTCTGACCTTAGTTGCTGGCTCTGAGCCTGGGAGCTGAGTCTGCACTTTTGAGTGTGAGCTTGGGGGCTTCTGACCTTAGTTGGTGGTTCTTGAGCTAGGGGTACTGGTGCTGGGCTCTGGAAGTGGTTCTGGGCTTGGGGTCTGTGTCTGATCTTGGGTACTGGTTCCTGAGCTTAGGAAGTGGTTCTGACCTTAGTGGCTGGCTCTGATCTCAGGGGTGAGGCTCTGGGCTCAGGAGCTGATTCTTGAGTTTGGGGGCTGCCTCTGATCTCAGGGGCTGGTTCCTGAGCTTGGGAAGTGGTTCTGACCTAGCTGCTGGTTCTGGGCTTGGGGACTAGGTCTGAGATTGGGGGCTGGCTGTTGAGCTTGGGAAGTGGTTCTGGGCTTGGGGCTTGGTTCTTGAGCTTGGGACATGGTTCTGACCTTAGTTGCTGGTTCTAGAGCTCAAGGTTGGCTCTGAGCTCAGGAAGTGGTTCTGGGCTCAGTGTCTGAGTCTGAGCTCAGGAGCTTGTTCTTGAGTTCAGGGGCTGGTTCTTGAACTCAGGGGCTGGTTTTTTGAGCTAGGGAAGTGGTTCTCGTCTTAGTTGCTGGCTCTAGAGCTCAGGGGCTAGTTCTGAGCTTGGGAAGTAGTTCTGACCTTAGGTGCTGGTTCTCAAGCTTGGGGGCTGGCACTGAGCTCAGGGGCTGGCTGTCGAGCTTGGGAAGTGGATCTGAGCTTAGTTGCTGGCTCTGAGCCCAGGAGCTGAGTCTGCATGTTAGATTTGAGTGTGAGCTTGGGGGCTGGTGGGCTTGTTCTTGATCTTGAGAAGTTGTTCTGACCTTAGTTGCTGGCTCTTGAGCTTGGGGGCTGGTTCTCGAGCTGGGAAGTGGTTCTGACCTTAGTTGCTGGCTCTTGAGGTTGCAGGCTGGTGCTGGGCTTGGGGGCTGGTTCTGGGCTTGGGAAGTGGTTCTTGAGCTAAGGAAATTGGTTCTGACCTTACTTGCTGGTTTTGGGTTCAGGGGTCAGGCTCTGGGCTTGGGGGTTGGTTCTTGAGCTTGGGAAGTGGTTCTGGCCTTGGGGGTTGGTTCTAGAGCTCAGGGGCCGGATCTGAACTCAGGAAGTAGTTCTGGGCTCAGGGTCTGGGTCTGAGCTCAGGAGCTTGTTCCCTGAGCTCAGGGCTGCTTCTTGGGCTTGGGGGCTGGCTCTGGGCTCAGGGGCTGGTTCTTAATCTCTGGGGCTGGCTCTGAGCTCAGAGACTGGTTGTTGAACTTGGGAAGAGTTTCTGACCTTAATTGCTGGTTCTCAAGTTCAGGGGCTGGTGCTGAGCTTGCGGGCTGGTTGTCGAGCTTGAGAAGTGGTTCTGAGCTTAGTTGCTGGCTCTGATCAGGCCCAGGAGCTGTATCTGCATGTTAGATTTGAGTGTGAGCTTGAGGACTGGTGCTGAGCTTTGGGCTTGGTACTTGAGCTTGGGAAGTGGTTCTGATGTTCACTGCTGGTTCTCAAGCTCAGGGGCTGGTGCTGGGCTCAGGGTCTGGCTCTGGCCTTAGTTGCTGCTTCTTGAGCTTGGGGGCTGGCTCTGAGCTGCAAGAGTTGAGCTGAAGTGGCACAGTGCCCTGCAGAGGCAAAAGCTTTTCCCTGCCAGTCAGCCATTGGAATCATCTCCCCAGGGCAGTGGTGGATTGCCCTGCAGGGCAGAGTTGGAAGGCTCAGCTTGGCAGGGGGCTGGGCCAGCTCCTTTCCAGTGCAGTGTCAGCTGGCAAGGTTGGAGCAGCTGAGCCTTGGGGTCCCTTGCAGCCTGGCATTGTGTGGCAGCAGAGCTGTGCTGCTGGTTTTGAGGGCACTTGGAAAGCTTCTGGAGCATTTGTGCAGAGTGTGCAAGACATCCCTGAGCCTAGCAACTCCCTCAGCTCTCTTCAGAATGAACTCTGCAGAGCTGGAAGAGCTTTCCAGGAATTTGGCAGAGGTTTGGAGGAGTTGGGAAGGGATTTTGGTTCTCCTCCTCCTTGTCCTCTTCCTTGTCCTCCTCTGCCTCATCTTTTTCCTGCTCTCCCTGGAGGCTGCACTTAGACTCCTAGAATCCTAGAGTGGTTTGGGTTGTCAGGGAGCTGCAAAGGTGCTGCAGTCGAAGCCCCTCTGCAGTCAGCAGGGACATCCTGCACTAGCTCAGGTTGCCCAGAGCCCTGTCCAGCCTCACCTTGAACCTCTGCAGGGCTGGGACCTCAAGCCCCTCCCTGGGCAACCTGTTGCAGTGTTCCAGCAGCCTCCTGGTGCAGAACTTGTTCCTCACCTCCAATCTCAATCTGCTCTGCTCTAGTTTGCAAAGCCTGCAGGGACAGGACCAGAGGCAATGGCTTCAAACAGTCCCTCTGCAGCCTTCTTGTAGTCCCCTTCAGGTACCAGAAGGTCACTCTTATCTCTCCCCAGAGCCTCCTCTTCTCATCTCCAGGCTGATCACCCCCAGCTCCCTCAGCCTGTCCTGGTAGCAGAGCTGCTCCAAGCCCCTGATCATTTTTGTGTCCCTCCTCTGGGCCCTCTCCATCAGGTCCATGTCCTTCCTGTGTTGAGGGCTCCAGAGCTGGCTGCAGTGCTGCAGGTGAAGTCTCAGCAGAGCCAAGTGCCAGGATGGCCTCTGTCCATCTGTGGCCCTGCTGGTTTTGGTGCAGCCCAGGCTGCCCTTGGCCTTGTGGGCTGCAGGCTCCCCCTGTCTGTTCCTGTCCAGCTTCTTGTCCAGCAGCACCCCCCAGTCCTTTTCTGCAGGGCTGCTTCCTATCCCCTCCTCCCCCAGCCTGTCCTGATTGTGAGGATTGTGCCAGGCCAGGGGCAGGACCCTGCCCTTGCTCTTGTTGAAGCTCAGGAGGTTGCCCTGGGCCCCCTCTGCAGCTTGTCCCCTTGAGCTCCTCCACCTTGTTCTGCAGGGTATTGCCTTAGGTTTCAGGAGCCAGAGAGGATCTCTTTGAGCCTTGTGAAAGGAGTTGATGCCAAGCTGTGGCCAGAGGGTTGGATAGAATTGGGCAGTTTCCATGGCTGTGCTGTTCAGAGCTGCATCCTACAGTGCAAAGCATCCAATCCACAACAATCCATAGTGCGCCTGGGCCACGGGAGCCAAGCAACCTCCCTAGGCCAAAGCTTCCTCCAGAGCTCCACCAAAGCAGGCCAGAACCCCAGGCCCCAAATGCCTTCCCCCTCCCCCATGCCTCTCTGCCCCCCTGCCCCCATACCCAAGAGCTGCAGTTACAGAGTCTGGTAGGCAGCTCCCAGGTGAGTCAGGCTGCTGCAGGCCGCAGTTGGCAGCACTGCCAAGGCCTCAAAGCTCCTCTGCAGAGAGAGATCCCAGAAGATGTTGCTGGGAGCAGAGAGGAAGGGCAAAGGAGGTTGGAGATCCTGTGCTGTTCCTTTGTAGAAAGTGGGTGCAGGCCTTGTGGGAATGAACTAAGCTAGATGACACTTTGTGGTGTCCCTCTGGACTCTGCTGTCCCTTCTGGAGTTCTCTACTCTCTCATGTAAGACATCCCAGTGCCTTCCACCCACCACAGGGGTTCTCCTCCATGCTCTCATCCAGGGGCTTCTGTTGGGCCCTGCTGGCTGTGTAGATCAGCCCTGGTGACATTGTAGGACCCTGGTGACTCTGAGAGGGCAGCAAGTGAGTGGAGCTGGAGCACTGGATGGAGAGATGGAGGGTGAAGGCTGCAGGGGGTGGGAGGGCTTAGTTCAGCAGCTGTGTGGCTCTGCCTGGCTCCTACCTCCAATGGTGCTGGCAGCAGCTGACCCCAGAAGCTCAAAGCCCCAAACCCTGCCTGTCTGAAGACAGTCCCCTGACCCCTCCTGACATCCAGCACAGCCCAAGCAGGCACTCAGGGCTCCTAGCCACACAGCCCAGCCATCCCCCATGGCAGGAGTCACCTGAGGTCTCACTCCCTCTCTGTCCCACTTGCTCTCATCAGCTGCTGCCTGAGGTGGCTGCAGGGTCCCTCCCCAGCCCTCATCTGTAACCCCCCCTTGGCTTGGTGCTGTTCTTTCAGCCCTCCAGCTGATCTCAGCCTTTAGTCTCAGGTCCATTCCATTCTTGTGCTGCTGCTTCCAGCCCAGTTCCTTAGGTGCTTCCTCAGCCACAGCATTTCCCACTCCACCCTTCCAGTTGCAGTGTCAGTAGAGGTGAGGGACACAGGACCATGGGAGAGCCAAGGCAGCAGGGACATGGATGGGCTGGAAATGAGGGAAGGGCCTGAGAATGGCCAGGCAGGAATTAGGCCTCATCCCCCAAAAAAGAGGAGAGGATCCAGGTCCCAGATGGCAAATGAGTGTGCAGGAAATGGCAGAATCTGGCAGCATTTCAGGAGGTGAAAGGAGTGAATTGTGCTGCAGCTCTGCATGTGTCAACTGGGAGATGAACAGCAGCCCATGGGCACTGTGCCCTCCCATCCAACCTCATTTTCTCTTGGGGCTGTGGAGTGGCAGCTCCAGGGAACTGCAAAGAGCAAGCTGAGAGAAATGATCAGGGAGAGAAGGAAGCCAAACCCTTTCCACTGAGGGCCAGGGAGGAGAGCTGTGGCCAGAGCAAGATCTGCTGGCAAACGCAGCTGTAGGCAGCTGAGGCCTGGGCAGGCAGTGGCAGGAAGCTTTAGGCAAGGCCTGGGAGAGGCTGTGTGGAGGGAGCTGTGTTGTGGTGCTGGGCTGCAGCTGTGTGCTGGGGGCTGTGTGCTGGGCAAGGAGCTGAGTCTGTAGTTGTTGAGGCCTCCCATCTTGATCAGCCCTGGCTGTGTGCTGTGGCTGGGCTGCTGGGCTTGGGAGCTGCCCCCAGCAAGTCTGAGCTGTGCTGCCTGGTCCTGGGCAGTGCTGAGCCATCCATTGCAGGTCTGTGCTCTCCTCTGAGCCCTTTGTTTCTCTGTGGCAGGAGTTGTGTCCCTCTCTCTCCATCATCCCTGCCCCTGTGTGCTGTGGAAGAGCAGAGTTTGCAGATCTGCCCCTTGGAGCAGCCCAGCAGGTAAGAAACCCAGAGTGGGGCAACAGCAGGACCGCAGCCCCCAGAATCCCAGGGCACCTCCCAGCCTCCTCCACCTCCTCCTACCCACCACATTTCACCCCTGCAGGGGTTCTGAGGCACATCAGGTGTTTGAGTTTAGGAACTCCCCAGGCTTGTGATGGTCAGTTGTGTGGCAGGAGGTGTTGTTTGGGGTTCGGACGTGGGGGGTGGTGAGAGAAGGTTGAAGGTGGTTTGGTCTTCATTGGTCAATGTTGCTGCCTCCATTGCCTGAGCCAGGAGAGATCGGGCCAGGAAACACCCTAGCAATGCCACCAGGCTCGAAGAGAGTGGGACAAGACCACTTGTAAGCCCCAGGGAACCTCAGGGCACTGATCACAGGAACCTGGGGTCTCAGCACAGGTATTAGAGGTCTGTGCCCACTCTGTAGCAGAAAATTAAGGTTTGAGGTCCCCTCTACATTCTCTCCTGTAGCTAGGTGTTGGGAGTCAGGGACTGTCATGACCCAGGCAGGATCTGAGGGTTTGGGGTCCTGGGCTCAGGTGCTTCCATCTTCCATATTGCACAGCTGTGACCCCTTCCTGCCACAGTATGGCCTCACAGAAGGACCCAGACAAGAGCTGGGAGAACAAGCAGCACCCAGAGATCAAGTTGGAGAAGCCAATGTGCAGTGCCAAGGGAGAGGAGGATGGGGAGGAAAAAGAGGACAAGATGAAGGATGATGCTGAGAATGACAACTATGAAGAGGAGGATAATGATGATGATGAAGGTGACCAGGATGAGGGGGAGGAATGTATGGAGGAGGATGAAGCCAGAGCAGGTCCCTCAGTGTCACCCAAAGAGCTGAATCAGTGCTCTGAGTGTGGGCAGAGCTTCCCAGGTAGGTCAGAGCTAGTGAAACACCACTGCCCACAACCTGGCACTCATCCCTTCGTTTGTGGTGACTGTGGCAAGAGGTTCCGCTGGAACTCTCATCTCCTCCAGCACCGCCGCACCCACACTGGAGAGAAACCGTTCACCTGTGCTGACTGCGGCCGGAGCTTCACCCGGCGCGGCCATCTCGCCCGGCACTGCCTCACCCACACTGGTGAGAAACCTTTCATCTGTGTAGACTGCGGTCAGAGCTTCACCCAGCGCGGCAATCTCACCCAGCACCGCCGCACCCACACTGGAGAGAAACCTTTCACCTGTGCTGACTGCGGTCAGCGCTTTACCCTGCGCGGCCAACTCACCCAGCACTGCCTCACTCACACTGGAGAGAAGCCCTTCTCTTGTGACAGCTGTGGCAAGCGCTTCAGACAGCTCTCTCATCTTAGGCAACACCACCTCACCCACACCAATGAGAAGGCCTTTCCCTGCAGGGACTGCGGCAAGAGCTTCAAACACAGCTACACTCTCACCATCCATCGCCGCATCCACACTGGAGAGCATCTGTTCCCCTGTGCTGAGTGCGGGAAGAGTTTCACCACAAGTAATCGATACATCCAGCACCAACTCATCCATAATGGTGAGAAGCCCTACGGCTGTACTGACTGCGGCAAGAGCTTCACCAACAAGCGAGCTCTCATGGAGCACCGTGGTGTGTACACTGGCGAGAAGTCGTTCAGCTGTGCTGCGTGTGGTCAGGCCTTCAGCCGTAGGGACAATCTCATTTGCCACCACCGCACCCACACTGGTGAGAAACCTTTCACCTGTGCTAACTGTGGGAAGAGCTTCAGCGAGAAGCGATCCCTCAACCATCACCGCTGCACCCACACCAGAGAGCAGCCTGCACTGGAGGGGAGGCATAAATCCACCTAGAATCTGTTGGGTATTCGCGGCCCCTCTGAGAGGGCCTGTCCAGCACCAAAATCATCCCTTTTTCCTTTGCATTTCTCAGGGACTTGGGACACCAGCAGGAACAAACACCTCCTGCCCTTCTGAACACCAATTATTGCTAAAGAGAGCAATTACAGTGCTGAGTCAGCACAGCTGGAGCTCCCAGTGGAGCTGGGCAGGGCTTTGCCACGGTCTGTCTGGTTCTTCCCTTATGCTTTGTGTCTCCCTGGGGTAAGAAATCCTCTGTCCATTGAGCAATTGTCTCAATAAAACCCAAAAGTTACCCAAATCCTGTCTGTTTGCTTTTATTTCAGATATCCCTGCCTCAATGCTCAAATTTTGGTTGCATTTGCTCCCAAGGGATGGGGTGGAACTGTGTGCCCAGTTCAGGGAGGGGGAAATGAGGTTCTCAGAGGAGTCTTGAGGGGCATCTCAGAGGCATTCTTCAGGGGCTTTCAGGTGATCTTAGGTGTTTGGGATTTGGATGGTCCTAGGAATGACTTTTGGGATCTTTGGAGGGTGTAGGGGGAAGCTGATGGACATCTTTGGAAGAACTCAGAAAGCTTCTGTTGGCTTTCCACTCTGGGACTGGTATAGGTTGAAGAGCTGAGAAGAGGTTAAGCTGCCTGTCCCCCCAAAACAGAAGTGAGGGAAAAATAACACACAGAGGAACAAAAAAACCCTCTGGGTTGAGATAAGGACTTGAGATAAGAACAAAAGAGTTGAATCCAAAGGAGATCCCATAATGCACACTGACCTGAGGCTGTTTGCAGAAAGAAGCACAGCAGTGAGCAGCAGCAGCCAGTAGTTACACCCCTGCAGCCCTCCCGCTCAGCAAAGAGCCAGCACCTGAGAGCCAGAACCCAACAGCAGCAACCAGAACAGGAAGCCTCCCATGTTGCCATCTGAACTTCAAGCCCTGTAGTACTTTGCTCCAGCCAGCACTGTCCCTGTGAAGGTGGCATGAGGCAGGATGGTGTGGAGTAATGGCAGCAAACTTTCAACTTAACCTTTGATGTTCCCAAGCCCTCATTCTGTGCCACCTGCACCATGCCCAGCAGCAATCAGCAGCACACCTCAGGCACTGTCCATTCTCACTGCACAGGAGGTTGCTTTGCAGTACCCAGAGGGCTGCTCACTGCAGGTGCTCTGCAGCTCCACTCTGTTCCAGCACAGTCTGGATCAGTCCATGCCCAGTCCAAATGCTGCAAATGCTGGGGTAGTGTTTCCGCCTCTGGGGCAGTCTGAGACCAGTGACTCCTTCCATGCCTCCAAGTGAAAGGAAATTGTGGTTTGCATCCCAGTACTCAGCTTCCAACACATCCAGGTGTGGGGATCCTCCTGTTCACACCAGAAACACAGATGGGTTCCACCCCTTGTGGTTTGATGGTGTCAGAGCACTCTGGGCACCTGTATCTACTAAAGCTTTATTCTCTCATGGCTTCAACTTGCCAGGCCACTGGTTCTGTACAGTCCAACAAACCAATTTGTCTCTCCCCTCCATCTGGTTGGAGGTAGAGCCCCTCTAATTCTGACTGGATGCCTTGCATCTCGTGAAGGTGCTTTGGGAGTCCCTTCAGGAGGACCAGAAGTGGTTTTAGCTTCACTGCTCTTCTTAGGCCATTTCCCACTGGAAACTGAGGCAGCATCTCTGGGGGGACAATTCCCCTGTAATCCACAGACTCCTGCAGCCAGGACTGGATTGGGTTTTCCCTTCCACTTCCTCACGTCTTCCCCATGGTCACACAAGTAAAGCAGAGGGTGTGCTGTGGTGTGTGCCTCCCAGATTCTCTCCCTTGGACAGGGGAGCAGCTGCTCCTCATGGCTGAAACACAGGACTGTACAGGTGGGGAATAAAAGCTTCTTCTGGAGCTGATGGAACTCCTGGGACAGTTCCTTCACAGCTGAAACACAGGCCTGGACAGAGGAGCAGAGATTTCCTTTGCCTTGCTGGGGCCTGCTGCTTGTTTCATCCACTGTTTGTCCTTGGCCATCTTCCAAAGCCAGAGATAAGAACCAAGCCAGCAGCCCTGGCTCTTTCTCTTGTTCCCATGGGGACCCTGATCCCTCCTGGTCCTTTGCAGGATCAGCTGCTTTCTTATAGGCTTCTTTATCCCTACAGGAGTGTTGTAGATGTGCCCTGAGGAATGAGCAGCAAGGATATCAATGAATAGATATATTGGTAGTCTATTGATATACAAACTATGCAGCAGGGGATTTAGTTTCTATTCACAGGCAGCAGTATTGGCTTGGTGGAACCACCTCTGCAGAACGTTTGTGCCTGGGCACTTCAGAGGAACCAAATGAGTTCTAGAATTTAGAGTTGAAACTGATTGGAGAAGCAGTGGGGGAGGGGTTGGTCGGTGACCGGCAAACCCTCAACCCAGGACAGTTTCAGCACTCCCTGAACCCAAATTCTATAAAGCAAAGGTTTGGCTTCCTCACGAGCTGAGAACCTCATGAAATCTTTCCTTGGTGATGTGTTTAGAGTCCTGACAGCGCGGCACGGCTGTGCCCTAATGAGGAACTAGAGAACGGCGCCGACCGCGTGGCTGTGCCGCGGGGTTGCTGCTTCTCCCCGAGCACAAAGGTCCTGGAGCCTCCCAGGGGAAGCTTCAGAGGCTTTTGCCGCTGGCTCCACGAAGCGCAGCACCTGGCAAAGGTTCCCCGCTCTGGGGGCTGTAGCGCTTCAGGACCGGTGGTGCACAGGGGCTGCCATGGTTTCCTCCCGTGGCGATGGCTCATGCGGCAGTTGACCCCACGCTCCACGGCACTGCCCCCAGCCGGGCAACAGTGGCAATGTGCAGCGAGGCCTTCTGGAGCTGCTTCAAGTCCCGTGCGAGGCGGACCGTAGCGGCACAGAGACGCACGCAGACATAGGCACGGACACCAGCGTGGGGGGCACTTGTTTACCAAACAACTCCTATTTACCATTTGCCCCAAAGAATACTGCTCCAGTCAGCACCCACTGCTAACACAATAATTAACCAATCAACTGAGACTCTGCCAAATGAGCATAAGCACATGGTGTAGACAGGGTAAACAAACATGTAGCCTGGGCCTTGTTTGCCACAGGGGTGGAAACATGCCCAGGCAGATTGTTGACCTGGACTCAGTGGTGCCATGGTCCCCCCCCCACTGACTCCAGAAGAGAGGGGGGACACACTCAGAAGCATGTTCTGGTAATATTTGGGGCACAATCCTGGTCATAAGCACCATTCACTACGAGGGGCAGCTGATCCTGTCACAGGCTGATTCTGACACAGCTGCCATGCCTGTGGCACTGTCTGTAGGTCCAGAGACCTTCTCTTGCCCCTGAGCCCTCTGCACAGAGATGAGAATGCATCGAGAAGCATGGGCCAGGCATTGAGAAGCATGGGCTAGGCCTAAGCACATTGCAGTGATTTCTGTCTCTCAGGAACTCCCAGGCTGACAACAGACTTTTCCCAAACCTTTCCCCAGCTGGGGAGGATTTTGCACTTCCTCAGGGCTGAAATTCCAAAGCACCAGAGGTGACCAGCAGCCTAAGAATTTGCCCCTTCTCTCCCCCCACCCCCTGCCACTCCTCAGTATCCAGCATCTGGGCAGATCTCACAGTGGTTTCCTTGGGAGTGTCCGGTATTGCACTGGATGAAATCAGAGTAAGCTGCCCGGCAGTGGGGAGCACATCTCTGAGCCATTGCCCTAAGCTAACACTGAGCACCATCAGCACCACAAACAGGACTACAGCTCGTCAGACCCCAAAAGCCAATCCATCAACATAGTGAACACACTACAGGTAAGAAAACTTCTGTCAAACTCTGTTGACAAGCCTCAAGCCTTAACTGAATCATCTTCTTATCTCTTTTTGTTACCACAATCCTTTTGTCTCCTGCCAAAATCTGTCCTCATTAAGGCAGCTGCTTTCCTGCCACACATTGGGCTCCAGAAAAGGAATGTACTGGGTTCAGCTGAACCAGCAGCCTAACCTCTCTGCCTCCCCCAACACAGAACTGAGGGGAAAAGAACACCACACAAAACCTCTTTGTGTGGATACAGAAACAAATGAGAGAAGAGTTTCCTGAGCAAATCAGATCATCAGAATACAAAAGTACAGTGACCTCAGCCTGTGTGCAGAAAAGGCACAGTGGAAAGCAGCAGCAAGCAGCAGCAAGCAAGGCAAAAGCCCAAACCAGGGAGCTGCTCCCCTACCCCTCCCTGTCCCACTGCCATCCCAGCAGAGCAGCCAACACCCAAAAAATCCCAGAACCCAGAAGCAGCAACTGGAACAGGGAGCCTCCCATCTGAACTTGAAGCCCCATCATCCTTTGCTCCAGCCAGCACTTTCATTTCTGAGGCTGGCATGGCTGCAGCATGGTCTGGATAACAGCAGCAGAGTCAACTCAACCCATGACAATCAGGAGCCTCTCCAAGCAAAATGGAAAGAGCCTCTCAGCTTCTGTGAACAACTTACACTGCTTTGAAGGCAGCTGGACTTGCCACATGGATGCATTAGCTGAGACCCCAGAAGAGCCCAAGGGGGCAGTGGAAGGTGACTTCAGAAGGATCCTTGAAGATGAAGCTCAAACAGACTTCATGATTTGTAGCTGGAACCTTGGTATTTCCTGCTGGGGTCTCCTTTGGATTCAGAGCCCTGTGACAATTCACAGAGTCACAGGTGACAGGATGTTAGGGGTTGGGAGGGACCTCTGGAGATCTCTGAGTCCCTCTGCCAGAGCAGGACCATAGAATCCAGCGCAGGTCTCACAGGAACACATCCAGACAGGGTTGGCAAGTCTCCAGAGAAGGAGACACCACAGCCTCTGTGGGCAGCCTGTTCCTGGGCTCTGTCACCCTTACAGTCAAGAAGTTCTTCCTCCTGTTGAAGTGGAACTTCCTGTGCTGCAGTTTCCATTCATTGCCCCTTGTCCTATCCCAGGGCACAAGTGAGCACAGGCTGTCCCTGCCTCTTGCTTCCTGACCCCCAGCCCTCAGATATTGATAGACATTGATCAGATCCCCTCTCAGCCTTTTCCTTTCCAGACCAAACAGCCCCAGGCCTCTCAGCCTCTCCTCATCAGGCAGTGCTGCAGTCCCTTCAGCATCCTCACAGCCTCTGTAGCAGAACCCTGTCCCTCTTGAACTGGGGAGCCCAGAGCTGGATGCAATATTCCAGGTGGGGCCTCCCCAGGGCAGAGTAGAGGGAGAGGAGAACCTCCTTGGATCTGCTGGCCACACTCTTCCAAATGCACCCCAGCATCCCATTGGCCTTCTTGGCCACAAGGGCACATTGCTGTCCCATGCAAAACTTGCTGTCCACCAGAACTCCCAGGTCCTCCATGGGGCTGCTCTCTAACTATTTGTTCCCTTGAGTGCTGTAGGGTTCACATTGCTCTGGACATTGCATGGTGCAGATCACCTCTAGTGAATCTGAGGCTCCCCAGAAATTGCCACTGGGTTCCTCTTAATCACATGGATCCTGTCCCAGCAGGCACTAGTGCAGGAGAAGGAACACCAGGCTGAAGAGAAGGAGAAAGGGAACTGAAAATCTCATCACCTGAATCTAGAAAGAAAGCCCTTGGTAGCAAATGTCCATTCTGGATGGACACAAAACACAACACAGAGCTGATGAGAGCAACTGCTGGGTGTGCACCAACTGCCCTGAGAACCCTAAGGAAGGGCTGGAGGGGGGAGGGCATTCACTGGAATTCCAATACCTGATAATACCTCTTGGACATACTGAGAATCACAGAATTGTCAGGGTTGGAAGGGACCTCAAGGATCATCCAGTTCCAAGCCCCCTGCCATGGCCAGGGACATCTCACACGAGAGCAGGTTGCTCAGAGCCACACCCAGACTGGCCTTAAAATCCTGCAGGGATGAGACTTCCACCAGCTCCTTGGGCAACCTGTGCCAGAGTCTCTCCACCCTCATGGGGAAGAATTTCTTCCTAACATCCAATCTGAATCTCCCCACATGAAGTTTTGCTCCAATCCCCCAGACCTATCCTTACCCAACACCCTAAAAGGTCCCTTCCCAGCTTTCCTGCAACCTCCTTCAGATGCTGGAAGACCACAAGAAGGACTCCTTGGAGCCTTCTCTTCTCCAGGCTGAAGAGCCCCAACTCCCTCAGTCTGTCCTCATAGCAGAGCAGCTCCAGCCCCCTGCTCATCCTCATGGCCCTTCTCTGGACACCTTCCAGCACCTCCAGGTCCTTCTTGTAACAGATGCTCCAGAACTGGACATAGTACTCCAGGTGGGGTCTCACCAGGGTGGAGCAGAGTGGGAGAATCACCTACCTGGCCCTGATGGCCACCTTCCTCTTGATGCAGCCTAGGATACAATTTGCTCTCTGGGCTGCAAGTGCACACTGGTGGCTCCTGTTGAGCTTGTGGATGAACACTTCCCTTAAGGATAATCCAGAATTAGAAGCACAGGATGGGGATGGAAGAGGCTCCTGATCCAGAGAAGAGAGATTCCAAATGTGTCCAGAGATGCAACCTAACTGATTAGCAAACATTGACTGCCTGAAGTCAAGGCACCTCTGTGAGAAAAACACTCAGGGTGTGCACCCATCCAGGCAGTCGCCATCCCATAATAAGGAACAAACACACAAGGTGGGCAGCACCAGGAGGAAAGGGAAAGTATTGGAGATGTGGCAGTAAAGGCAGGAAAAGATTACCCCTCAGCTGGTCAGGAATCTGTACCCCTGGGGCAGACTTCCCAAATACAACTGTGGCTGATCAGTGAGAGACTCAAAGTTGGGTCCAAGGAGATGTGAAATGGCACAAATGAAACGATGCTGCAAAGGAAAGGGCCTCTGCTTGGCACAGCTTGGCCTGATGCTTTCTGCCTTGCTCAGGAGAAAGTGAAGCAGAAAAGGCCATGGTGAAGATCTCTGCTCTCCCAGTCCTCTGGAATAGGACTGCAGGTGCAGGATCAGCTTCCCAGGGAGGAGGGAAACAGGTTGCAGAAAGAGCTGCTCAGGAGGGAATGGCTCCAGGCATGGTCTTTGCCTCGGAAGGAGGAGTGGGCACAGCACTGAACACAAGTTGTTGTGTTTCCATGGATCAGAGAGGAAGGACATCCATAGATATGGGTGAGAGATGGGAACAAAGCAGGATTGTGCAGGAAGGAGGAGCCAGCACAAGTTCTGCCCCATGAGGGTAGTGGAACACTGGAACAGGTTGCCCAGGGAGGGGCTTGGGGTCCCATCCCTGGAGATCTTCAAGGTGAGGCTTGACAGGGCTCTGGGTAACCTGATCTAGTTGAGGCTGTCCCTGGGAAGGTTGGACAAGATAACCTTTGGAGGTCCCTTCTAGCCCAGATAATTCTATGATCAATGAGATATGGGAACCAAGCAGACTCTGCATGAAGTGCAAAAGGAAGACACCACCTGGGGCTTCTCAGAGCTCTGGGCCTGGCTATGGTTGTGGATTCCTGCCTTGGGCTTCAGTCTCAAGCAGTTGGTTGGAGCAATAACCCTGAGCTTGTTCCCCTTTGTTTGCATGGCTGTTAGAGTGCAGGGCATGTGTGAGTGCTGGTCTGCTTGAGGGAGCAGAACAGGGGACAGCAAGGACCTCTCTGGGAAGAGCTGGGGCAAAGGTCACCTTCAAGAGCAGGCCCTAAGCCTCTGTCTTCTCCTAAGCTCCCATTTCAAGGACCAGGCCTAAGGCCTGTCTGCATCTCATAGAGCAATACTGAGCAAGACTTTCCTGAGGTTCTTTTCCCTTCTTTCTGTTGCTTTCTGGAGACTCTTGAGTTTCTCATTCCATCAGCTGTGCAGATGTTCTCCTCACCTTTCACTATGTGTTTTGGAATCTCTTGGGTTTGTCACCAGACATTGGTTTGGTCACCAGCTGTGTTCAAGCTTTTCCCTTCACCTTGTAATCACTGAAACACAGAATCACCCAAGTTGGAAAATATCTCAGAGATCATCAAGTCCAGCCTACCACCAAACACCCCTGACATCTAAACCATGGCTCCAGGTGTCACATCCAATCTTTTTTTGAACACCTCCATGGATGGTGACTCCACCACCTCCCTTGGCAGCACATTCCATTGGTCAGTTCCTCTTTTTGGGAAGAACTTTCTCCTCATCCTGAGCCTAAACCTCCCCTGGTGTGGCCAATTATTAAATATTAATAACAACCATAACAGGACTCCTTCCCAGTACAGATTGTGTCCACACCCAGCAGAGGCTACACCACCTGAAGCCTTCTAACCACTTCTCTGGGACTCCTCCCAGTACCAACTATATCCCCTTTCCCACTTCATGACAGATTGGGCCCCATCCCACTACAAACTGTCTGCCAGTTGTTTGGAGCTGGATGTTCTGGTGTGTCCCATTCCCAGTCAGAAAGGCACTACAGGGTTTGAGAGGAGCCATTCAAAATAACTGGGATGGACAAACACTGCACACAGTGAAGAAGGCCAACTGCAGCTGGGCTATGGCAGGAGGAGTGTGGCCACCCAGACACAGGAGTTGTCCTCCCCGAGGACTCAGCGCTGCTGTGGCCACATCTGGATGCTTGGTGACTGGGTATGGGAATGTCCAGTCTGAAGGAATGGAGGGGAACTGAAGGGACTGCAGAGGAGATCTGCCAGGATGGGAGCTGACATCTCTGTAGGGAGGCTGAGGGACCTGGGCTGCTTCAGCCTGCTGAATGGAGGCTCAGGGCACTGCCATAGCAGGGTGCACATGGCTGAAGGGTGCTTTCAGAGAGGATGGAGCTCTTCTGGGGAGTGGGGAGAGAACAAAACTGCTACACAGAGCATCTTGGAAGGTTCATTGTGGAGATGAGACCAAAGAAATGTCCCTCAAAGGGCAGAGCTGCTGTGCATGAGGCCATCCAGAGGTGTCAGGAAATGGCAGGGAGAGCTGAGACAGCTCAGGGAAGGGATGGAAATGGCAGGGGGAGAGCTGGTTGGGGAAGCAAGAATGGTGTCAGCAGACTGAAGGGAAAGAGCTGCGGGCATGGGACAGTGTAGGAGAAGCTGCAGTAGGGATGACCAAGGGCTCTGGCAAGGCTGAGAGGCCCAACAGGACCAAGGTCTTTGTGCCCTTGGATCTGGCAGTTGCCTCTGCCATCAAGGCCTGTGAGGAGAAACTTGGCTTTGAGGCTTTGAGGTTCTTCTATTGCAAGGGCAGTGGTCAGGGCTTGGCCTTTCTGCTTCCTAGACCAAAGGCAAGTTTTTCTCCCCTGTACTTTGCCTTTGTCTGCCTGCAATCCTGGCCTCTAACAAGCTGCTCTAACGAGTCCCTGGGGAGCCTTTGTCAGTAACAAGCCTCAGTGAGGCCAATCAGTGCTTCAAGGTACTTTGGAGTTTTCTTCTGCCTTGGACTTCTTGAGAGGCTTCTTGGCAGTACCTTGTCAGAGTCTCCTGGCAGTACCTGAGGATGATGTAATCAGCCCCAAATACTCCATGGGGCTCATTAAATACTGTTGAACCTTTAATTATTGCCAAGGTTTCTGCAGCTAATTGGAGAGGTTTTTATTGATCAAAGTATGTGATGAAAATTATTTTTAAAGGTACAGTTCAATACTTTTCAGCAGGAAACCACAGCGAAACCTGACAAGGTCCTACCCTGGTCACTGCTCATCCTCACTCCCCACTGCCCCCCAGCAGACCGCAGGGCCACAGGTGAGGGACAGGAAATACCTTGCCAGGGGCTGGGGCACAGGGTTTGGCCCTTTGGATCAATGAAACCCCTCCAGCTTTCCTCAGCAGCAGAGCCACCTTGATCTGCTTGTCCTGACCTGTCAGCTCTGCCTCAGTTCTCTGCTCTCACCAGACCATGAAGACACTTTCCTTGTAGTGTCCCCCAGTGGAACCTGTTAACACTACAAGAAACTTCAGAGTTTGACTCTAACTTTGACTTCTGGAGAGGTTTCATCAGCCTCCTCTCAGTCCCTGAGGTTTACATGGCACCAAAGCCACCAGAGGGCTCCTTTAAATGCCTGGGCTCATCATCGAGCTGGGCCTGGCTCCTGGGCTGCATGGAGCTCTGGCCAGGAGTGGCTCCTCTTCACCACACAGCAGGTCTGAGGGCACTGCCAGAGCATCTCAGTGAGATGAGGAAGGCAGAGAGAGCTTCAAGGCAGCCAGGACTGGGAGGATGCTGAGAGCTCACTGGAGGAGAAGTCACTGCAGTCACAGTCATGGTGAGTCTGTGGTTGGAGGGCAGTGCAGCTGCAGTTCCTGGAGGCATCTCCTAAAGCTGGGGCTGTGTGCTGGGGCAGGGACTCTGCTGCCTGCCAGGCTCAGCTCTCAAGCACCCCAGGGAGCTCTTCATGCTGCTTTGGGGAGAAACTGTGGTTGGAAGGAGTCACCCTTGGCAGGGCAAGGCAGTGCAGGGCAGGACAGGGCAGGGTCTTTCTGTTGTGGAGGGGCTGTTGTGTGGGTCAGGGCTGCTCTCAGCTCCAGTTCATGTCCAGATCATTTCCAGTGGCATTTTCCATGACTATGTTCAGGCCAGGGATTCCTGACCCAGTCTCTCCTCTCCTGAATTTTTGCTTCCACTGTCTCTGGCCTGGCTGGTGAGGAGGAACACTCAGCGGTACCTTTAGAGAAGGGGCTGAGACTCTTAAACCACCACACAGAGCTTTACTGGGAACCTCACCAAGTGCCTACACTCCTCACCTGAGGGCTCTCCTGAGTGTCTGTCTGTCCCTCTCCTTGCCGGTCTCAGATGCTCTTTGTGCTGCTGATGGCTCTCTGGGCATGGAAGCCTCAGCTGCAGAGTCAGGCACAGACACTGTGAGATCTTCTGTGCAGGTGGGGCCACAGCAATGAGGTGTCCCAGCTGTCCTCCAGCCTGGGAAGCTCTGGGCAGTGCAGGCTGTGAGGCTGGGAATGAGCTGACTCCAGGAGCTGCCATGGTCATGCCTTGGCTGTGTCCTTGAGGTGTCCATCCAGGCTGTGCTGCCTTCTAGAGGACACTGAGGCAAGTGTCTCCTGGACAAGAAGTGGGATGATGAGACCCTGAGACACGGAGTGGTGTGTGGTGGATCCCTCTGCTCTCAGCAGTGTCTGGTGGCTTCTCAGGGTGACATGGGAGAATGGTCACCCTCCAGCTGAGGGGCAAAGCAGGGTGACAGAGAGTCCATGGGAAGCTCTCCCACTCTTGCCTTTTACCCTCAGCCAGGACCAAGGTGTGCTCCCGCCTAGGAGCTGAAGGAAAGTCCCTGAGAAGCAGTAGGTGTCTGTGTGACAGGGGAGGGTCTGTGGGGAGTGATTTTGGCTGTGCTGAGAGAATTCTTCTGACTTGTCACTGTCTCCTTCTCTTCTGGCATGGCCAAAGGCAGCAGATGTCCAACAGCAGCTCCATCACCCACTTCCTCCTCCTGCCATTCCCAGGCACAAGGCAGCTGCAGCTCCTGCACTTCTGCCTCTTCCTGGCCATCTACCTGGCTGCCCTGCTGGGCAATGGCCTCATCATCACCACCATAGCCTGGGACCACCACCTCCACACCCCCATGTACTTCTTCCTCCTCAACCTCGCCCTTACTGACCTGGGTGTCATCTCCACCACAGTCCCCAAATCCATTGCAAATTCCCTGTGGGACACCAGGGACATCTCCTATGCAGGATGTGTTCTCCAGGTCTTCTTTTTCATGTTCCTAATTGATGCAGAGTATTTTCTCCTCACCACCATGTCCTACGATCGCTACGTTGCCATCTGCAGACCCCTGCACTATGAGACCCTCCTGGGCAGCAGAGTTTGTCTCCACCTGGCAGCAGCTGCCTGGGCCTGTGGCTTTCTCTATGCTCTGCTGCACACAGCCAATACATTTTCCCAGCCCCTCTGCCAGGGCAATGTTGTGGAGCAGTTCTTCTGTGAAGTGCCCCAGATCCTCAAGCTCTCCTGCTCCACATCCTACCTCAGGGAACTTTGGCTTATTGTAGCCAGTGTCTGCTTAGTCTTTGTCTGTTTTGTGTTGATTGTGGTGTCCTATGTGCAGATCTTCAGGGCAGTGCTGAGGATCCCCTCTCAGCAGGGACGCCACAAAGCCTTTGCCACCTGCCTCCCTCACCTGGCTGTGGTCTCCCTATGTATCAGCACTACCTTCTTTGCCCACTTGAAGCCTCCCTCCATCTCCTCCCCATCCCTGGACATGGTGGTGTCAGTTCTGTACTCAGTGGTACCTCCAGCAGTGAACCCTCTCATCTACAGCCTGAGGAACCAGGAACTCAAGGCTGCCCTGAACCAACTGATCCCTGGATGCTTTCAGAAGCAATAAACTCTTTGTCTTCTCCTGCAGAGCAGTTCTGATGTCACTCAGTGCAGGCCCAGCCTGGCTGCTCGAGTTCTGGCTGCTGCTGGGGCTGTTCCCCTTGTGACAATGTTGTTCCCACACAAATGTCTTTCATCAGACCATTTCTGGTTCAGTGTTGTCCTGTCTGCTGTGACTCAGAGGCTGCAAACATGAGGAGCTGTGCTCCCTCTGTGTTCAACACAATAATGGACCCTGCAGGGAGTTATTTCTCTGAGTTCCTTCCTCCAAGGCTTCTGTGGAGCTGCAGGGCAGTGCCTGTGTGCAGAGGTGGAGGGGCAGAGTCCCAGCACAGCAGCAGTGCCAGGGAGCCCCAGAGCTTGGGCTGTCCTCATCTGCTCTTTCTTCCCTTCCACCCTCTCCTGCTGATCCTCTGTGCTGGGGCAAGGCCTGAGTGCTCTGGCAGCTTGTGCATTGTGCTGCTGTGTGGCAGTGCTGGGACTCCAGGTATGGACAGACCAGGGCTCCTTGTGGGAGAGAGCTGGGCTCCTGAACAGCACTGCCATCAGAACAGGAGGTCTCCTCATGTCTTCAGAGCCCAGTCCCCTCCCATTACAGACTGCTCCTACTCGGAGTCCAAACTGGATACCCTGAGCCCTTTCTAGTATAGACTCAGTCTAAACATGGTTCCTTTCACCCCTCCCAGTAGAGATCTGGCCTCATGCCAATACAGGCTGGATCATATTGTCTTCTTCCTCTATAGTCTGGGTCCCATCCCAGCACAGAATGTATCCCCTGTCTCCCTTCCTAGTACCATCTGCATCCATCACAGTACAAACTGCACACCCTCATGCCCTCCCAGTACAGTCTGGGCCTTGTCCCAGTGCAAGCAGGATGCCTTTCATCCCTCCAAATGTACTTTGGGCCTTGCCTCAGTAAAACCTTAATCCCCTTATGCACTCCCAGTACTGACAGGACAATCACAACTCCATACCCTAAGCACACCAGAGTCCAGTCTGGGCCATCTCCTGTTTCAAACTGGCTCCCATTAACATCAACAAGTTCAGTCCCAGCACTGTCCCAGTCCACTCATCCCATCCTGTGCTGTTTAATATTTTTATCAGTGCTATAGACAGAGGGATGGAGACACCATCAGCAAGTGTGCAGATTGCACCAAGCTGAGTGGTGCTGTTGATATGCCAGAGGGACAGGATGGCATCCAGAGGGCCCTGGACAGGCTGGAGAGGTGGTGCCCAGGTGACCCTCATGAGGTTCAACAATATCAAGAGCAGGGTCCTTCAGCAAAGGCCTGCAGGGACAGCACCAGAGGCAATGGCATCAAACTAGAGCAGAGTAGATTTACACTGGATGTGAGGAAGAAGTTTTTTACCATGAGGGTGGTGGAACACTGGAACAAGTAGCTCAGGAAGGTGGTTGAGGCCCCATCCCTGCAGAAATTCAAGGTGAGGCTGGACAGGGCTCTAGGCAACCTGATCTAGTTGAGGATGTCCCTTTCTGTCTGCAGGGGTTGGACTGGATGACTTTTGGAGGTCACTTCTAATCCAGACCATTCTATGATTCTATGATCCCAGTAAAGATTTGCCCTCAATGAAGTAAAACTGGATCCCCTCATCCCCTCCCAGTACTGCCTGAATCCCTCCTGCCTGACCCACCTGTTCTCCATCTCTGACAGGATGAGTGACTGTTGGATGAGGGAAAGGCTGTGGCTATTGTCTCCCTGGACATTCCAAAAGCCTTTGGCACTGCTCCCCACAGGATTCTTGCAGTCAAACTGGCTGCTCCTAGCTTGGATGAGCAATGCTCTGCTGGATACAGCCCTGGATGTGTGAAAGGGCCCAAAGAGTGGTGGTCAATGGAGTTAAATACAGCTGGTGGCAGGTCACAAGTGGTGCTCCTCAGGGCTCAGTGTTGGGACCACTTCTGCTTAACATCTTTAGTGATGACCTTGATGAAGACACAGAGTGTGTCAGCAGTGAGTCAGCAGATGACACCAAGGCAGGTGGCAGAGTTGACCTACATGAGGGTAGGGAGGCTCTGCAGAGGGACTTGGATAGATTGGATCCATGGCCAACGCTCCCAGGAAGAGCTTCAAGATGGCCAAGTGCCAGGTCCTGCACTTGGGTCACAACAACCCCAAGCAATGCTCCAGGGGCAGTGTGGCTGGAGAGCTGTCTGCCAGAAAGGGACCTGGGGGTGCTAATGGACAAGCGTCTGAATAGGAGCCAGCAGTGTGCCCAGGTGGCCAAGAAAGCCAAAGACATCCTGGCTGGGGTCACAAATGCTGTGTCCAGCAGGAGCAGGGAGGTGACTGTCCCCTGGAACTCAGCTCTGGGGAGGCCACACCTTGAGTGCTGTGTCCAGTTTTGGGCACCTCCATCCAAGAGAGATGTGGAGGTGCTGGAGCCAGGGCAGAGGAGGGCAAGGAGCTGGGGAAGGGCCTGGAGAATAAATCTGATGAAGAGCAACTGAAGGAGCTGGTTGAAGTCAAAGCTCAGGGCACTACAGATGCAGTGTGCACCTGCTTGAAATCTGGGGATGATGCAGCTCCTGGTGGTTGTGTGAAGGGAAGAAAACTTCCATAGTGTGCAAATTTCAGGGTTCAGAGTGGAGGTGTCCTGGTTTGAGGCCAGCCAGATCCTCTTTTGCTCCTGAGAGCACACAGGAGGTGAGGATAAAGAAAAGTCACTCAAAGGGGATCCTTGTGATCCAAGAGGCCCTGGCTCTGTGTTTCAAGAAATGGCCATGGAGAGCACAGACAGAGCAGGGAGGGTACAGAAATGTCATGGTGAGAGCTGCCAGGAAAGCAAGATGGGTGTCAAGAGCATGAAGGGAAAGAGCTGCAGGCATGGGGCTGTGTAGCACCAACTGCAAGGTTGAAAGCTCAACAGGACTGAGGTCTTTCTCCTCTTGTCTATGGCAGTTGCCTCTCCCACCAAGGCCAGGCAGGTGAAATTTTAGCTTGAGCCTCTGCAATTGACTGCCAGGCTCTGTGGTCAGGGATTGGCCTTTCTGCTGCAGAAACCAAACCCAAGGTGGGGGACAGTGTAGGACAACCTGTGGTGGGGATGGCAATGGGCACTTGCAAGGCTGGAAGACATCAGGAGAACCCAAGGCTTTGACTTCTTGGCTATGGCAATCATCCACCACCAAGGGCTGTGAGGAGACTTCCTAAGGCACCAGGGGGTCCTCAGTGTTTCCTTAAACACCCCCAGGAAGGCTGGGGACTGTCATCCCCTTGTCCTTCTCTCAGCATCACAAACTCTATACCCCACAGCACCTGAGGAGCCCTGACCCATACATGAGGGACAGGATCTGCCTGCCCAGGCACTGTGGTCAGGGCTTGGCCTTTCTGCTCCGTAAACCAAACCCAGAGTTTGCTCTCCTGCACTTTGCCTTTGTCTGCTGCAATCATGGCCTCCACTGAGCTGCTCTAAGGAGCCCTTGGGAGGCTTTGTTGGTAATGCTCTCAGTGGGGCCAATCAGTGCTTCAAGGTACTTTGTGTTTTCCTTCTGACTTCTGAAGAAGTTTCTTCAGTCTTCTCTCAGTACCTGAGGTTCCTGCAATGAGTCCCAAGTGCCCTAAGGAGATGTTTGTGTCTCTGCAATCTTCTCCAGGATTTCAAAGTGCACCTCACAAAGCTCAATTTTGTATGTCAAAGATAAAATATTTTACTCCATTTCAGTTCAGAGCAGAGATGATAATTCCCCAAGTGACACTGACCCAGGCTGTCTCAGCAGGACATCTGCACTTGCAGGAATGTCTGTCCTTCAGGGCTGACATTGAGTGGACAACTTTGCTCCTCACCCTCCCCAACCTCCCCATTGCTGTCACTGCCCACCTGGGGCTTACAAGGTGATTCAGCAGAATGTGTTCTAATCCAAGAGCCTCTGAATGACAGAGTGGATAAGGACAAGGCTGACCCTGACGGACTGCAAATCAAATCTATTTCTGTGGCTGTGCCTGGAGAGAAGCACAAAACACACAGACAGAGGGACAGAGCTGGCTGGGTTCAGTGCAAGATAGAAACTTTGACCCTGGTGACAGCAAAGGTGTCTGGCCACAGACACAGAGAAGTGAGAGGTAGCTGGTAGAGAGGCTGCCCTGGAGTTCAATTTCCTTCTGCTGGAGCTCAGGGCAAACACGCCCAAAGCTTCAAAATTCTCAGAGGATGAGAACTGAGCCTGGAGAAGTCTGACTTGGTGCTGGCCCTTGGTGCAGATTGTGCCTGAGAGATGTCTGAGTGGGGGAGATGCTGGACACAGCTGCTGTGATCCAGGAGAGCTCCAAGGCTCTGGCTTTAGGGTCACTGTTTTTAGAGGTGGAGGTCCTTGACTTTCATCAGGTGTTTCTCTGATCTGGAGAACCTTGGATGCTGAATCATCCTGGGATCTTTTGCCACTTGCACAGACCCTGAAGGTTTTGACCTCCAAAGTTTTCTATCACCTCGCTGTTGGCTGTGATCCAAGCACAGACGCACAGAGCTGGCAGGAGGTGACAAACCCCCAAGCCATAGAGAGAGCAGTGCAAGGCTGGGAGAGCGAGGGTGCAGCATACCAAGGACACCTCTCAGTGCTCTATTTCTCTCTGTCCTGATCCATACCTGGCTTACTCTGTGCTAGTTCATGGCCTAGGCAAGTGGGGAGGGGGAATCCCATCAGGTCTTGAGTAGATTCCCAGTGACAGGGGGACTGTGCCCCCACAATCTACTCTGTGACTTGAGTGCATTTCTCTCAGGCAGAGAGTGGCTGTGTGGTTGTCTCTTGTCTCTGTGCCTCTCAACAGAGAATGTCATCATCCAATCAGAATGGGAAGGAAATTTGGTGGTTCCTTAGCCTCCAAAGTGCCCAAGAGCTTGGGCTGTCCTCAGCTGCTCTTTCTTCCCTTCCACCCTCTCCTACTGATCCTCTGTGCTGGGGCAAGGCCTGATAGCTCTGGCAGCTTGGGCACTGTGCTGCTGTGTGGCAGTGCTGGGACTGCAGGCAGGGACAGGTCAGGGCTGCTTGTGGGACAGAGCTGTGCTCCAGATCATCACTGCCATCAGAACAGGAGGTCTCCTCATGCCTTCACACCCCAACCCTCTCCCATTACAGACTGCACCTACTCAGAGTCCAATGTTTTTCTCCAGTCCATTTCTGATTCAGCCCTGGTCTGTCTGATGTGACCCAGAAACTGTAGACATGAGGAACACTCTTCCCTGTGTTTTCAACACAATCAAGGACCCTTCAAGGTTTGTTTCTCTGAGCACCTTCCTGAAAGCTTTCTCTGATACTGCAGGGCAGTTCCTGTGTGCAGAGGCAAAGAGGCAGAGTGCCAGTAGAGGTTGCTTGGCTTGTCCAGCCTGGAAAAAGGAAGATCTTGGGAAGAATGAGCAGCAGCAAGGCTCTGATCCTGGGAAGAATGTGTCAGGCTCTTGTCCATTGTTCAGGACACTTGGACAATAGACAATGGTCTGAAACTGATGAGGTTGAGGCTACACAGAGAGAGAAAGTTTTCCAACATGAGGATAATCAACCCCTGGAAGCTGTTTTCCAGAGGGTGTGCAGGAGCTCTGCCCCAGGAAGTGACCACTACATGTTTGGCTCAAACCCTGAGGAATCTGCTGTGATGCTGGTTGGAGCTGGAGGTTGGTTGAGACACCTCCTGACGTCCCTTCCAGCCTGACTGCTGCTGTCTTCCCTTTGAGGCACTGGCCCTCTAACCTTAAATGCTGTCATGCTGGGATTCCAGTCCACAGGGGCCTCGACACGTGAGTGGATTTGGCCATCAAAGGCTTCCTGAAGTTTCACAAGGCCAAGGCAGGCAAGGTCTGCACTGGGGCAGAACAACCTCATGCCTCTGGACAGGCTGTGATGTGACCAGCTGGGCACTGATCCTAGGAAGGGGGCATGGGAGTCTTGATGGAAGCCACATCAGATGGTGAGGTTCCCATTTCTAAAAGAGGATGGAGAACCTGGAGAAGTGCAGAGAGATTCACAGTATCACAGTATCACTAAGGTTGGAAGAGACCTCGAGGATCATTAAGTCCAACCTGTCACCACAGACCTCATTCTCTCATGAAGGGCTTAGGGCCCCACAGTACAGGAGCTGTGTGGCAAGCTGGAGGCAGCTGGACCACTCTGACCTGATGAAGGGCAGGCACAGGGCAGTCTCAAGGCAGACAGCACCTGCCTGGAGAGGTGGTGGAGCTAGGCTCTTCTGCAGTGCCAGATGGCATGGCGGAGACAACAGCTACAAGGTGCTTGCTCCCAGGAGCTTTGCCCTGGGCCATAAGCAAGTTGGTGTCTGCTCAGTTTTGTCTGTTTTGTGTTCATGGTGGTGTCCTATGTGCAGATCTTCAGGGCAGTGCTGAGGATCCCCTCTCAGCAGGGACGCCAAAAAGCCTTTGCCACCTGCCTCCCTGTGACGGTTTTAAGCTATGCCTTTCAGAAGAGACAGCTACTGAGCACTCTGGCTGAATGTTTTGGTGTGAAAAGGAAAACAAAGATAATTCTAACCGAATTTCATTGGTAGATCAGTAGGAATGTAACTTTAAGGTTTTGCTCTGTGCAGTCAGTCTGAGTCTGTTTCAGTCTCAGTCTGGACATCTGTTTTCCTTTCTTCTGTGCTTGGTGCTGAGCTTGGATTAATGAGATAAGAAACGAATTCTTTTCTTCCCTTAGCATAGCCTTTGAACTAACAGAATTTCCCTCAATAATTACTTTTCTCTCTAAGCCTTTTTGGGAAAAAAGGGAGGCAGGGGGAAAAGGGTTTTTTTTTTGGGGGGGACCCTCCTCTATTGGAGAGGGGGCAGTTTTTCTGTGTTACTTTCTTTCCTGTATATTTTTGTATACACTGTAAATACTGCATGTTGTGTATATATTCATTGCAGTTCATTCTGCTTGTGAAATACAGCTCTTTTCCATTTTGCTTCTCTGACTGAGTTAGCTGTGGTTTTTTGGGGGGGGGAGAACTGAACTTTTCTCACTACCACACATACCTAAATTCCACCACCCCCTTTTTTCTGTTGTTGCTGATTTTAACTGAAAGTGAGAATGCATATTGTGTTGTAATTAATTTTGACTTTCCCTTTAACTATTTAAAAATATGGCAAGCTGGTGAGGTGACACAGAAATCCATATGAACATTTTCTCTACTCTCACAAAAATCAAACAATCATAATACTCAGTCCCGATTCAGATGGGGATTTTTAGTACCTTCTGCTGATTGATGCTTTTGATCTCAGATTATCATGACAGCTACTGTGATCGATGCTCGACTGCATGGGAAATGCTGTTCCTTCATAGTCTTGATTCTTCTGCTGTTGTTTATTGCGATGATTGCAGTTGTCATGGGGTAGTTACCTCTTGCTGGTATCACTAAAACCCTTACCTATAAAATATACTTTTTTTTTGGGTTATTTTTTCTTGACATATTTTTTAACTGATTTTTTAAAAAATATTATTTTGTTTTAATTTTTTATTTAAATTAATTTTTTTAGTATTTATTTAATTTTATTTTTAATTTAAAAATATTTTAATACTTTTTTCCTTTTTTATGTTAATTTAAAAAGATAATTTTGATATTTTTTTAAATCTAATTTTACTTTTTTCATTATTTTTACATTTTTAAAATTTTTTATTTCCTTTCTATTTTAATTTTTATTTTATTTGTCATGTTCTTTTTAATTAATTTTTAAATTTTTAAAGATGGTTTTAATTATTTTTAATTTTTAATTATTAATATTTTTTATTATTTTTAATTTAATATCTAATTTTTAATTTAAAAATATTTGTTAGTTTTTCTTTATTTTTAATTGTTTTTATTTTTTAATTTTTTTAACCTTTTTTATTTCTTCTTTTCCCTTATTTTTCGTGTTCATATTTTTGTTAATTCTTTTTTGTTTTAATCTAGTAGTCCCTATCTTAATAATCCCTTATTTTTTGCTAATAATCCTTACGGGTTTTGGTAATAGTTATTTTTTGCTGGTAATCCTTATGGTTTTGGGGGGTTTTTAATTGTTGTTGTTTTTTTATTATTATTTTGTTGAGTTGTTTATATTTTAATTTTTTTCATTTTTTTAACTTACTATTATAATTAGTTACTATTTTGTTATTTTGTACTTTATTTTTTGTAACTAAATTTTTTATTTTTTTTTGTATCTAAGTTGGTATTTTTTGTATCTAAGTTGTGATTTTTTGTTTTGTTATATATATTTTTAAAATTTTGTCTGTGTGGGGTTTTTTTACTATTTTTTGTATTTTTTTGTATATTTTGTATTTTCTATTTTTTCTAGTCAAAGTCTAAGAACGACATAGAATGATGTTACACTAGCTAAGGAATACTTTTTAAATTAATACCTATTTACTACAAACCTTAACTATATTACATGGAGTCTCTTTGAAATGCCAAGGCACACAACTAAGAAGGTTCGAACCAAAAGAAAATCTTACAATGTGAACTCATTACTCAGTAGGTATACCTTGCTGCAATTACTATGTACTAAGTACCTGTAAATACCAAATGCTTACCATTCATTATGCTTACTAGGAAAGCTTAGCAAAACTCTAAATAACAAATCTCTGAAAGACATTACAATCAGAAATTATGAAATTAGCACTGTTGCTTTAAATCAGAACAGAGCTTTGATTGGCAAAAGTCTTACCAGAAAATCCTCCCTCTTCTGGGGGTGGGGGTGGGTAGCTAGCAAGGTATGCCTTAGTTGCAATTGTTTCTGTATTAGGGTCTTAACGACTTGCAGCCTATCTTGTCTGAACGACCATTGTTCCACCCATACTGGAGTATCTGTTTTCCATTTTAATTTGAGGGTTGGTTGCTGACTAGTAGCCGCTACAGAAAAGGAACAGTAATGAGTTTTGCTCCTAGCTAACTGAAGGCATCTCAGTCCAACAGAGCAACTGGAAGGGTTAACACGTACAGTCTTACAGTGATTGATTTGCCACTGGGTCTTTGCTAACCCAGGTTGTTTGCATACCTTTTAAACCCATGACTTCAGAATTTGCCATGAGCAATGGCTAGAGACCATTCTATTTATGACAAGGTATAATAATGACATTGTCTCCAGTATCCACAATCATTGAAAATTGTATAGTTTGTCCAGAAGGGTGTCTGACAGTTACAATCTGTTCCAGTTTTCCGTTTTGAATTTCTAGGGCCAATGAGATATTAGGCATATCGGTGGAACCTGAGCCTTCCTGCCCTCAAATCCTGTTAGAAGTTTTAGGCACTCAGGACTCAAATGGTATTAGCTGAGCAATTTCTGTCCCAACAGGAATGCTAACAGGAGGGGTAATCATATAGAGCATAATTTTCATAGCCCAGTCATAATCAGAATGTATTGAACCAAGAGTTACAAGGATGCCCTGTCTAGAGGTAGACAATCTGCCAATTAACAGAGCACAGGGTCTGTGACCCAGAGGACCGAGCTGATAGGACTCGACAACGTTTTGTGGATTCACGAGTGATATCTACTGCTCTTGCCAGGTCTGCTCCGCGCTGCCAGAGGTGGCGGGGGGGGGGGGGGGGGGGGGCGGTCCAAGCACCCTGGCTTGGTGTCGTTGCACGGGGTGTACTTGCACTGCGGGAGCAATTTCCCTGCCTATGACAATCTGGAGTAAAATGATTAGGTCTGTGACGGTGAACACAGCACTTTCAAGTCTGTGCAGCAGTCAGGCACTTTGATTTAAGGCACCTGGGTTTCAAGAAGCACGATGTTTTCCACCCAGGTTGTTTCCCTTGTACGGTGGTCATACTGGTGGTTTCAGGACTGCTTCTATGGCCATGGCTAGATACGTTGCTGTTTATCGATGCTTCATTCGTTCTGCTGTCATGTGTCTGTGACCCAAAGGACCATGCCAATTGAACTCGACAACGCTTTGTGGATTCAAAAGTGATATGCAGCTGTTGTCAGGTCTGCTGTGCACTGCCAGGGGGGCTGCGGGGGGGAGGAGGTATGGTCCAAGCACCCTGGTTTGGTGTCATCACGCAGGGTATATTCATGCTGCAGGAGCAGCTTCTGCGACACTGGAGTAAAATGATTAGGTCTGTGACACTTTGGAGTCTGTCCAGCAGTCAGGCACTTGGATTTAAGGTACCTAGGTTTCTCAGAGGCACGATGATTTCCACCCAGGTTGTTTCCTTTGTGCAGTGGTCATACTGGTGGTTTCAAGATTGCGTCTATGGCTGTGGCTAGATACGTTGCTGCTTGTTGATGCTTCGTTAGTTGTTGCATCCAGCAGTCATGAGACAGTGGCACCTGTTGATAAAATGCTGAGAACCTGTTTAGTTTCTTCATTAGCATTGTCAAATGCCAAAATATCCAGCATTTCTACCTTCATATCGTGAGTCAGGTCTGAATGTATTGCTGTCGTATGTATGGTATCAACAAAGGAACCAAGTGTCCCTGTTAGATCCTGCTGAGTAATGAAAGGCACAGGATCAGAGTTATTGTCCTGGATGGTGGACCACCCTTTGATCACTACATCCTGACTTAATTGCAAAGCCTTATCAGGAAGCTGCATTTGCTGATAAGATCTGGCAAAGATCTCGCCCCAAGGAGATGGTTAATGGTGACACCTCCTAGAGTCTGCTGGCTGCCAGGGCGTGGCTTCCGAGCCATTTGCAAGTGAATTGTCACTTAATTGAGGAGTTGCAAGGTCTAAGACGGTGTGACTTTCAAGTCTGCTTGCTGCTGAAACTCAGGCAGCACTGTCTTAGATGTAACTTTTTTGTTGCAATCAGAATATCATCCATAGACTTATAGATGTCACAAGTCTATGTCACAATGAGTCTATCTAAGTGGGAAGAGAGTGCCTTGAGGATTCAAGCATGCCTTCAGGCTACCCATTGATATCGGCGGGTGGCGTCTGCCTTAATCGATGACTCACTCAGTAGATGCAGACTTTGTTGAATCCTCCGGGTGTAAGCAAATTGTAAAGAAAACGATCCTTCAAATGAATAGTAATCAGGTCCCAATTTGTGGGGACTGGGAGTTGGGAGGCCAGGTTGTAAGGCACCCATCCCCTCCATGATTGCTCTCAGACCTCATAATAAACACCATTTGCTGACATATGTGTGTGAAAAGGGATTAACGAATGTGTTGGAAACAACTGATTGATTACAGCAGTTGTGTATCCTGACTGTAGCCCATAGGTAGCTATGGCTTGTCTAGCTTCTGTTAAAGAACATTAGTCAGTTCAGAGATTAGTCATTGTTAACCTTCTCCATCTGTGACTACATTTCCCACAATACCTTTCCACCAGCTCAGCGGGACAGTTCCCTGTCCCTCCCACCTCCCGATCGCCCCATCGGGAATCAATTGGAATCTCCGTCCGAGTGCTGATAACGTGTGGAATGTAGGAGGCGGGGGGGGGTGTAGCGCAGCTGAAACCGCTGGGGGCAAGGGGACATTTCTGCCACTGCCATGGGGGCGGCTGATGCCGGGGTCACTACTGGTGTCAGTGCTGGTATCGTTGGTGTGTTGGTCGATGCCACCTTGATCAGAGCCGCCGGTACTCATGGGGGCCATGGGGGGTCGCAGGAGGCATCTCCAGGAGAACTGCTGGGGTGTGGGGCACCACTGGGGTGAGCGCCGCCAGGCTGAGGGCCACCGAGATGAGCGCTGCTGGGGTGGGAAGTGCAGGAGGGGGGCAGCCACAAGAATGCCCAATTGCGAGCCTTCAAGCGCTCCATTTTTCTTCCAAGAGGAGTTGTAGGGCAGGGTTGTCACTGTCCGGCCTCCCAGCATCGGTCCTCTCGACTTCCAAGTCCAAGCCGTCGCTGGTGGTATCAGAGGAAGATGTTAATGAAGGGGATCGAAAACGCCGAGCCACAGGTTTTGCTGCTTTTTTATGGGTTTTTCTCTGCTGGGTGCGGACGGCTGTGGTGTTATCTAGTAAACACGGTGTGCTTGCCAAGATGGCGGAGGTGGAGTCTCCTTTGTCTAATTCTTAATGCGTAGTGACCTCCATTTTGATTTCGCGCGCCTTATCAGTTCGATCAGGATTCACTTCTGCCGCTATTGACGTGGCAGGAGCAGATTTTTCCACGCAAAAGGACGGTAATAGAGAGCCGCAATTCATGTAGAAGGAGTAGCGGGCAATTGAAATTGAGGAGGATGCTGATGGAGCGGCAGACGATGTGCAGGGAGAGAGGAGGGGGGCGGAGGGCAGGGGGTGCCTTCCAAGTCTCTCTTTCTCGTCTCGGTTAGAACCAAACGCCGCAGCAGCTGAATCGGGAGTAGCCTGCTCTGCTTTTTTCGATTGCAATGTCCGTGACGATCCGTCACACGGTGCTAGAGCGAAAAGCTGCTTTTTTAAGCATTTAGCACCTCATCCCACAGCTGGGCTGCAATTTCGTCCCGTGCTTCGGAAGTAAAAGCTTATTGCCGTGGGGATGACTCTGGGCACAGGCTAATAGCCCTTTTACGATCCCAGAATTGCCAGCAATACCTCTCATGGAGAGGATAGGTGGAAGGCGTTTAGCACTGCCTCTTTTGTGGTGGCGTGCTGCCCCTTGCCTCTCCCCGGTCGCTCACTGGGCCAGGGTGAGATTCACTTCCTTTGTGAGCGCGCGCTGCTAATTTTCCAGCACCGGGGCAGTGCTGTCCGACCGGCTTTCCGTATCGCTCGGACGTACCTCTCTCTGCTGAGTCGATCAGTATGGTACTCCGAGGATCCCTTGTCCATGAGTTCAGGTTTATTCGGGCGCCAGATGTAGGACGACGGAGATTGGGAATCAATACGGCTGACCAATGTGATCGAGTATTGTTCCTTTATTGTTCCAGTGTTGCAGGCCTATGGTGCAGGCCTGAGGTGCAGGCCTATGGAGCAGGCCTGTAGTGCAAGTATAGCACAGTAAAGTGTAGAAGAAACAGGAGACAGGAAAGGCAGAAGTGCACAGCAAGGCAACTGCTACGACTTATATAAACTCGGAGTGCCCTGTTGGCATAGCTCCATTGATTCCCTCTGAGTGACCACACATTGCACTATTACAGATTATTGGTCCAACTACTAATGACACAACGAGGTTGTTGATGCAGGTGCATGTCCTGTTGTCCCAAGATAACTGTCCATGTTTATAGCTACCAGTGTCTTGTTTTAGTTACATGCTGCAGGCACAGCACTGTTTTGCTCCACTGCTAGCTAACTCTGCATTTATGCTGCACATGGCCTACCGCCATGTCAGGCTCTAGGCCTGCACTGCCAGATTGCTCACACTGCTCGTCGCTGGCATTGCCACATCGTTCTCCTCCCCGTCCCATTTGTGTGCGCTTATTGGTTGTAGCGCCTCCTCCCTGTTCCCGCCGGGGGCATGCTCACCCCACCCTTCCCCTTTTTGTTTGGCACCATCTTGGGGCGCATATGGAGGAGGTCTAGCCCAGATGTCCTCAGACTCCGATTTCCCCACGGCACCCCAGGCCTCCTCGGCTAACTCACCCCAGAAGGATTTGGCTTGATTCTGTCCCTCCACGAGCGGGTCAGGGTTTGGGGATTCCGGGGGCACATTGCCCTCCCGCAATTCCTCAGGCTCGGCAGAATTGCCATCGTCTGGGGGACGCGAAGTCCGCATGGCTGCCCCGACTCCCCACCTCAGGATGGCCAACAAACAGTCTCCTATCGCCCTCCAGATCCCCCTCTCCTGCCTGGCCCCCTGCAGAGCCCGCACGACTTTTCCCCACGACCTAAGATCCTTCCCACAGCCTGAGGACATCGTCTCCAGAGCTAGCGCTTCAGTGCATCTGCTCCACGTTTCTTGGTGGAGAATGTCCACCGGCTGGCTTATGACCCCAAGCTGCAACAGCCTCACGACTGCGAGAATAAAATCTTTGGGTTCACAATCAATACCCCACTGCCTATGTAACTGCGACACGACCTTCACAAGGGCTTCCATCCTCCTTGTTGGTCCGGGAGCGTCCTCCCCGCCGGGCTGGTCCAGCCGCTCCGGCCGCCGTTCACCTGATTCCAGGTGAATTCCCGGGTTTCGGCACCACTTGTTGCCTGTCATAGGTGTGGCGACCTGGTTCAGGAATGGCCAACCCCAGACCGCTCAGTCCATCAGCTCGCAGACACCAATGTGGTGGATGGCAAATGGCCTTTATTAGTGAACGACACTACACGATATAACTGAGGTTTACATCACTTCCGTCTGCTTGCACTGTAAACTAAACGCTATTGGCTATCAGGAGAGGGGCCCTATCTTCCCATACAACGCGAGATCTTCCGGCCACTGGAGCCTAACTACCTACAGTGGTGGAACCCACCCGTGTTTCTGGTGTGACAGGAGGATCCCCACACCTGGATGTGTTGGAAGCTGAGTACTGGGATGCAAGCCACAGTTTGCTTTCACTTGGAGGCATAGAAGGAGTCACTGGACTCAATTGCCCCAGAGGTGGAAACACAGACCCAGCATTTGCAGCATTTGGACTGGGCATGGACTGACCCAGACTGTGCTGGAACAGAGTGGAGCTGCAGAGCACCTGCAGTGAGCAGCCCTCTGGGTACTGCAAAGCAACCTCCTGTGGAGTGAGAATGGACAGTGCCTGAGGCCTGCTGCTGATTGTTGCTGGGCATGGTGCAGATGGCACAGAATGAAGGCTTGGGAATGTCAAAGGTTAATTTGCTTCCATTACTCCACACCATCCTGCCTCATGCCACCTTCACAGGGACAGTGCTGGCTGGAGCAAAGTACTACAGGGCTTGAAGTTCAGATTACAACATTAGACACTACCTGTTCTGGTTGCTGCTGTTGGGTTCTGGCTCTCAGGTGCTGGCTCTTTGCTGAGGGGGAGTGCTGCAGGGGTTTAACTCCTGGCTGTTGCTGCTCACTGCTGTGCTTCTTTCTGCAAACAGCCTCAGGTCAGTGTGCATTATGGGTTCTCATTTGGATTCAACCCTTTTGATCTTATCTCAAGTCCTTATCTCAACCCAGAGGGTTTTTTGATTCGTGTGTGTGTTATTTTTCCTGCACTTCTGTTTTGGGGGGGAACAGGCAGCTTAACCTCTTCTCAGCTCTTCAACTTGTTCCAGCCCCAGAGTGGAAAGCCAACAGAAGCTTTCTGAGTTCTTCCAAAGATCTACATGAGCTTCCCCCTACACCCTCCAAAGATCCCAAAAGTCAGTCCTAGGACCATCCAAATCCCAAACACCTAAGATCACCTGAAAGCCCCTGCAGAATGCCTCTGAGATGCCCCTCAAGACTCCTCTGAGAGCCTCATTTTCCCCTCCTTGAACTGGGCACACAGCTCCACCCCATCCCTTGGGAGCAAATGCCCCCAAAATTCAGGCATTGAGGCAGAGATAACTGAAATAAAAGCAAACAGACAGGATTTGGGTAACTTTTGGGTTTTATTGAGACAATTGGTCAATGGACAGAGGATTTCTTACCCCAGGGAGACACAAAGCATTGGGGAAGAACCAGACAGACCCTGGCAAAGCCCTGCCCAGCTCCACTGGGCGCTCCAGGTATGCCGACTCAGCACTGTAATTGTTCTCATTAGCAATAATTGGTGTTCAGATGGGCAGGAGGTGTTTGTTGCTGCTGGTGTCCCCACTCCCTGAGAACTGCAATGGAAAAATAGATGCTTTTGGTGCTGGGAAGGCCTTCTCAGAGGGGTCACGATTACTCAAGAGATTCTAGGTGGATTTATGCCTCCCCTGCAGTGCAGGCTGCTCTCTGGTGTGGGTGCAGCGGTGATGGTTGAGGGATCGCTTCTCGCTAAAGCTCTTACCACAATCAGCACAAGTGAAAGGATTCTCACCAGTGTGGGTGCGGCGGTGAGCAATGAGAGTGCTCCTCTGGCCGAAGCTCTTCCCACAGTTAGCACAGGTGAAAGGTTTCTCACCGGTGTGGGTGCGGTGGTGGCGAATGAGAGTGTCCCTACGGCTGAAGGCCTGACCGCACGCAGCACAGCTGAACAACTTCTCGCCAGTGTGCACACCACGCACACTCCGTGCTCCGTGAGCGCTCGCTTGTTGGTGAAGCTCTTGCCGCAGTCAGTACAGCTGTAGGGCTTCTCACCATTATGGATGAGTTGGTGCTGGATGTATCGAGTACTCGTGGTGAAGCTCTTCCCGCACTCAGCACAGGGGAACAGATGCTCTCCAGTGTGGATGCGGCGATGGATGGTGAGAGTGGAGTTGCGTTTGAAGCTCTTGCCGCAGTCCCTGCAGGTAAAGGCTTTCTCACTGGTGTGGGTGAGGTGGTGTTCCCTGAGGTGAGAGAGCTGTCTGAAGCGCTTGCCACAGCTGTCACCAGAGAAGGGCTTCTCTCCAGTGTGAGTGAGGCAGTGCTGGGTGAGTTGGCCGCGCAGGGTAAAGCGCTGACCGCAGTCTACACAGATGAAAGGTTTCTGTCCAGTGTGGGTGCGGCGGTGCTGGGTGAGATGACCGCGCTGGGTGAAGCTCTGACCACAGTCCACACAGGTGAACGGTTTCTCTCCAGTGTGGGTGTGGCGGTGTTGGGTGAGATGACCGCGCTGGGTGAAGCTCTGACCACAGTCCACACAGGTGAACGGTTTCTCTCCAGTGTGGGTGCGGCGGTGCCGAGTGAGAGTGCCGCGCTGGGTGAAGCTCTCTCCGCAGGCACCACAGGTGAAAGGTTTCTCTCCGGTGTGGGTGCGGCGGTGCTGGATGAGCTCGGAGTTCCAGCGGAACCTCTTGCCACAGTCACCACAAACGAAGGGCCGGGAGCCAGGCTGCGGGCAGTGGTGCTTCACTAGCTCTGAGCCACCTGGGAAGCTCTGCCCACACTCAGGGCACTGATTCAGCTCTTTGGGTGACACTGAGGGACCTGCTCTGGCTTCATCCTCCTCCATACATTCCTCCCCCTCATCCTGGTCGCCTTCATCACCATCATTATCCTCCTCTTCATAGTTGTCATTCTCAGCATCATCCTCCATCTTCTCCTCTTTTTCCTCCCCATCCTCCTCTACCTTGGGACTGCATATTGGCTGCTCCAACTTGATCTCTGGGTGCTGCTTCTCCTCCCAGCTCTTGCCTGGGTCCTTCTGTGAGGCCATGCTGTGGCAGGAAGGGGTCACAGCTCTGCAATAGGGAAGATGGAAGCACCTGAGCCCAGGATCTCAAACCCTCAGATCCTGCCTGGGTCATGACAGTCCCTGACTCCCAACACCCAGCTGGAGGAGAGAATGCAGAGGGGACCTCAAACCTTCAGTTTCTGCCACAGTGTGGGCACAGACCTCTAATACCTGTGCTGAGACCCCAGGTTCCTGTGATCAGTGCCCTGAGGTACTCTGGGATTTACACATGGTCTTGTCCTACTCTCCTCGAGCCTGGTGACATTGGCAGGGTGGTTCCTGGCCCAGGCCCACTCTTTTGATCTCCCCTGGCTCAGACAATGGAGGCAGCAGCACTGAACAAGGAAGACCAAACCACCTCCAACCTTCTCTCCCAGCAACCTCCAGATCCCAACCCCCAAAAATCATCCCCTGCTCACAACTCACCCCCAGCAGCCTGGAGCATTCCTCAACTCCCACAACACCTGATGTGCCTCAGAGTTCCTGGAGAGGTGAAATATGCTGGACAGGAGGAGGTGAAGGAGGCTAAGAGCTGCCCTGGGGGCCTAGGATCCAGCTGTTAACCCACTCTGGGTTTCTTACCTGTTGGGCTGCTCCAAGGGACAGATCTGCTAACTCTGCTCTTCCACAGCACAGAGGGGCAGGGATGATGGAGAGAGAGGGACACAACTCCTGCCACAGAGAAGCAAAGGTCTCAGAGAGCACTGACCTGCAAGGGATGGCTCAGCACTGCCCAGCACCAGGCAGCACAGCTCAGCCTTGCTGGGGGCAGCTCCCAAGCCCAGCAGCACAGCCACAGCACACAGCCAGGGCTGATCAAGATGGGAGACCTCAACAAGTGCAGACTCAGCTCCTTGCCCAGCACACAGCCACCAGCACACAGCTGCAGGCCAGCACCACAACACAGCTGCCTCCACACAGCCTCTCCCAGGCCTTGCCTAAAGCTTCCTCCCACTGCCTGCCCAGAATTCTGCTGCCTGCACCTGCCTTTGCCAGCAGATCTTGCTCTGGCCACAGCTCTCCTCCCAGGTCCTGCCCCCACCCCACACACTCTGTGCTCACCTTTGACCTGCACACACCTCTCTGCTGCCCACTCCCCAACAGAAGATCACAGCAGCCCTCAGGACACACACAAAGGGAGCTTCATGATCTCTGCAGATGCAGCAAAGGGGGAAGGGACTTGGGCAGCTTCTTGCTAAACCTCTTCAGCCCTCACTGGGATGCTGGAGGAGTCTCTGGCTCCTGCCCAAACCTCACACCTCCAGCACCCTTCACACACCTGCAGCCCAAAGAGACTCACTGGAAAGGGTTTGGCTTCTTTCTCTCCCTGACCATTTCTCTCACCTTGCTCTTTGCAGTTCCCTGGAGCTGCCACTCCACATCCCCAAGAGAAAATGAGGTTGGATGGGAGGGCACAGTGCCCATGGGCTGCTGTTCATCTCCCAGCTGACACAGGCAGAGCTGCAGCATAATTCACTCCTTTCACCTCCTCAAATGCTGCCAGATTCTGCCATTCCCTGCACACACATTTGCCACCTGGGCCCTGCATCCTCTCCCCTTTTTGGGGGCACAAGGCCTAATTCCTGCCTGAGCATTCTCAGGCCTTTCCCTCATTCCCAGCTCATCCATGTCCCTACTGCCTTGGCTCTCCCATGGCCCTGTGTCCCCCACCTCCACTGCCACTGCAGCTGGAAGGGTGGAGTGGGAAATGCTGTGGCTGAGGAGCATCTAAGGAACTGGGCTGGAAGCAGCAGCACAAGAATGGAAGGGGCCTGAGACTAAAGGCTGGGATCAGCTGGAGGGCTGAAAGAACAGCACCAAGCCAAGGGGGGGTTACAGATGAGGGCTGGGGAGGGACCCTGCAGACACCTCAGGCAGCAACTGATGAGAGGAAGGGGGACAGAGAGGGAGTGAGACCTCAGGTGACTCCTGCCATGGGCTATGGCTGGGCTGTGTGGCTAGGAGCCCTGAGTGCCTGCTTGGGCTGTGCTGGATGTCAGGAGGGGTCAGGGGACTGTCCTGAGCCAGGCAGGGTTTGGAGCTTGGAGCTTCTGGGGTCAGCTGCTGCCAGCACCATTGGAGGTAGGAGCCAGGCAGAGCCACACAGCTGCTGAACTAAGCCCTCCCACCCCCTGCAGCCTTCACCCTCCATCTCTCCATCCAGTGCTCCAGCTCCACTCACTTGCTGCCCTCTCAGTATCCACAGGGTCCTACAACATCACCAGGGCTGATCTACACAGCCAGCAGGGCCCAACAGAAACCCCTGGATGAGAGCATGGAGGAGAATCCCTGTGGTGGGTGGAAGGCACTGGGATGTCGTACACCAGAGATCAGAGACCTCCAGCAGGGACAGCAGAGTCCAGAGGGACACCACAAAGTGTCATCTAGCTTAGTTCATTCCCACAAGGCCTGCACCCATGCTCTACAAAGGAACAGCACAGGATCTCCAACCTCCTTTGCCCTTCCTCTCTGCTCCCAGGAACAGCTTCTGGGATCTCTCTCTGCAGAGGAGCTTTGAGACCTTGGCAGTGCTGCCAACTGTGGCCTGGAGCAGCCTGGCTCACCTGGGAGCTGCCTACCAGAATCTGTAACTGCAGCTCTTGGGTATGGGGGAGGAGGGGCAGAGAGGCATGGGGGAGGGGGAAGGCATTTGGGGCCTGGGGTTCTGGCCTGCTTTGCTGGAGCTCTGGAGGAAGCTTTGGCCTAGGGAGGTTGTTTGGGTCCCGTGGCCCAGGCACACTATGGATTGTTGTGGATTGGATGATTTGCACTGTAGGATGCAGCTCTGAACAGCACAGCCATGGAAACTGCCCAATTCCATCCAACCCTCTGGGCACAGCTTGGCATCAACTCCTTTCACAAGGCTCAAAGAGAGCCTCTCTGCCTCCTGAAACCTAAGGCAATGCCCTGCAGAACAAGTTGGAGGAGCTCAAGGGGACAAGCTGCAGAGGGGGCCCAGGGCAACCTCCTGAGCTTCAACAAGAGCAAGGGCAGGGTCCTGCCCCTGGCCTGGCACAATCCTCACAATCAGGACAGGCTGGGGGAGGAGGGGATAGGAAGCAGCCCTGCAGAAAAGGACTGGGGGGTGCTGCTGGACAAGAAGCTGGACAGGAACAGACAGGGGGAGCCTGCAGCCCAGAAGGCCAAGGCCAGCCTGGGCTGCACCAAAAGCAGCAGGGCCAGAGATGGGCAGAGGCCATCCTGGCACTTGGCTCTGCTCTGCTGAGACTTCACCTGCAGCACTGCAGCCAGCTCTGGAGCCCTCAACACAGGAAGGACATGGACCTGATGGAGAGGGCCCAGAGGAGGGACACAAAAATGATCAGGGGCTTGGAGCAGCTCTGCTACCAGGACAGGCTGAGGGAGCTGGGGGTGATCAGCCTGGAGAGGAGAAGAGAAGACTCTGGGGAGTCCTAAGAGTGACCTTCTGGTACCTCAAGGGGGCTACAAGAAGGCTGCAGAGGGACTCTTTGAAGCCATTGCCTCTGGTCCTGTCCCTGCAGGCTTTGCAAACTAGAGCAGAGCAGATTGAGATTGGAGGTGAGGAACAAGTTCTGCACCAGGAGGCTGCTGGAACACTGCAACAGGTTGCACAGGGAGGGGCTTGAGGTCCCAGCCCTGCAGATGTTCAAGGTGAGGCTGGACAGGGCTCTGGGCAACCTGAGCTAGTGTAGGATGTCCCTGCTGACTGTAGAGGGGCTTGGACTGCAGCACCTTTGCAGCTCCCTCCCAACCCAAACCACTCCAGGATTCTAGGAGTCTAAGTGCAGCCTCCAGGGAGAGCAGGAAAAAGATGAGGCAGAGGAGGACAAGGAAGAGGACAAGGAGGAGGAGAACCAAAATCCCTTCCTAACTCCTCCAAACCTCTGCCAAATTCCTGGAAAGCTCTTCCAGCTCTGCAGAGTTCATTCTGAAGAGAGCTGAGGGAGTTGCTAGGCTCAGGGATGTCTTGCACACTCTGCACAAATGCTCCAGAAGCTTTCCAAGTGCCCTCAAAACCAGCAGCACAGCTCTGCTGCCACACAATGCCAGGCTGCAAGGGACCCCAAGGCTCAGCTGCTCCAACCTTGCCAGCTGACACTGGCCTGGAAAGGAGCTGGCCCAGCCCCCTGCCAAGCTGAGCCTTCCAACTCTGCCCTGCAGGGCAATCCACCACTGCCCTGGGGAGAGGATTCCAATGGCTGACTGGCAGGGAAAAGCTTTTGCCTCTGCAGGGCACTGTGCCACTTCAGCTCAACTCTTGCAGCAGCTCTTTGAGATCTGCCTTTGGAGCACCACAAACTCTGAAGCACTGCAGTGCAAAGCAGCTCAGCTTCAACTTCCAACTGCCTGAACTCTCACATTTTAAATTGAAGGCAGAGGCCAAGCTCACACCCAGCCCCCAAGCTCAAGAACCAGCAACTAAGGTCAGAGTCAGCTCCCAAGCACAAGAATCCAGATCAGAAATGCAGAGCCAGCCCCCAGGCTCAGAGCCAGCTCCTAAGTTCACATCCAGGCCCCAAGCTCAAGAACCAGCAGCTAAGATCAGAACCTCTTCCCAAGCTCAGAGCCAGCCCCTGAGCTCAAGAACCAGCAATTAAGGTCAGAACACTTCCCAAGCTGAGAGCCACCTCCAGAGCTCACACCCAGGCCCCAAGCTCACAAGCCAGCAAACCAAACCAAACCAAACCAGGTTGGAAGAGACCTTCAAGATCATCACGTCCAACTCATCAACCAATCCAACCCACCCAAACAGCTAACCCATGGCACCAAGTACCTCATCAAGTCTCCAAATAAGGTCAGAACCACAATAATAACCACAATAATAAGCAAATAAGGACAGAACCACATTCCAAGCACAAGAGCCAGCCCCCAAGCTCAAGAGACAGCCACTATGGTCCAGAACCTAGATCAAAAGTGCAGACTCGGCTCCCAAGCCAGCAACTAAGGTCAGAATCACTTCCCAAGCTCAAGAACCAGTCCCTGACCTCAGAGACAGACCCTGAGGTCAGGAACCACACCCCAAGCCCAGAGCCAGCAACTAAGGTCAGAATCCCTTTCCAAGCTCACACCCAGACCCCAAGCTCAAGAAACAGCTCCCAAGCCAGCAATTAAGGTCAGAACCACTTTCCAACCTCAGGAACCAGCCCCCAGGCTCCAGTATCAGCAACAAAGGTCAGAGCCAAGCTCCAGAGCCAGCCCCCACAAGCTCAAGAGCCAGCCAGTAAGGTCAGATCCACTTCCCAAGCTCACGAACCAACCCCTGACCTCAGAGACAGGCCCTGAGGTCAAGAACCACACCCCAAGCCCAGAGCCAGCAACTATGGTCAGAATACTTCCCAAGCTCACAGCCAGCCCCCAAGCTCCAGAACCAGCCCCCAAGCAACCTAAACCAAAAGTGCAGACTCAGCTCCCAAGCTCAGAGCCAGCAACTAAGGTCAGAACCACTTCCCAAGCTCAGGAACCAGCCTCCAAGCTCCACTACCAGAGCGAAGGTCAGAACCAAGCTCCAGAGCCAGCCCCCACAAGCTCAAGAGCCAGCAGCTAAGATCAGAACCACTTCCCAAACTCAAGAGCCAGAAAGTAAGGTCAGAACAATTCCCAAGCTCACAGCCAGCCCCCAAGTTCAAGAGCCAGCCCCTATGCTCCAGAACCAGCAAAAAAGGCCAGAACCAAGCTCCAGAGCCAGCAACCAAGGTCAAAGCCACTTTACAAGCTCAGGAACCAGGCCCTGACCTCAGAGACAGGCCCTGATATCAAGAACCACACCCCAAGCCCAGAGTGAGCAACTAAGTTCAAAACCCCTTTCCAAGCTCACACCCAGACCCCAAGCTCAAGAGCCAGAAAATAAAATCAGAACCACTTCCCAAGCTCACCCCCAGCCCCCAGGCTCAGAGCCAGTTTCACAACTTTGCTTATTTCAAGTTCCCTTCATTGCACTTCTGCTAAGTGTCCAAATTCAAGCATTCAGAGAATGCTTTGGCCTGGAAGGGACCCCAAAGAGCAGACAGCTCCAACCCCCTGCCATGCCCACAGACACCTTCCACCACACCAGGCTGCTCAAGCCCTCATCCAACCTCACCCTCAGCACCTCCAGGGAGGGGGCAGCCAGCACCTCCCTGCCCAACCTGCTCCAGGCTCTCACCACCCCCACTCCAAACTATTGCCTCCCAAGCTCCACTCCAAATCTGCCCTCCTCAACCTTCAATCCACTCCCACTCAGCCCATCACTCCCAGCCCCTCACCAAAGTCCCTCATGCCAAGCTTGCAGAGCTGCCTCGGACCCCACCCTGTACCCCTCACCCCTCCCCCCCCGCATATCCCCAGAAGCTCCCCAACCAAACCCCACCGATTTCCCCTAGATCCCCGCAGAGGCTTGCCCCCCACCAGCCCCACCGACCCCTGAGCCACAAATCCTTCCCCAATCCAGCCGACCCTCCCGACCCTCCCCAGCCGTCCCACAGAGCAACACCCACCCCACCCAGGTGGCGCCAGTTCCTTCTCCAGGACAACCTGAGCTCACCAGCACCACCTCCCAAACCCCTCTAGGTCCACCCGGATCATCCCAGGACCTTCCAGCAGCTCAAAGAACCTCGCCCAAAACACACCGACACCCCCCCAACTGCACCCACGGCCCTGCAACCGCACAGACCCCTCCCAGAACAGCACAGACGATGCTCACCGACCCTGCACACCTCTGCCCTACCCCACAGCCCCCCCCGACCACCCCCAACACCGCAGACCCCCACAGCCGCACAGAGGTCCCCACAATCACAGCGACGCCCCCACAAACCGCACGGACCCCAAGCGCCAAGCTTGCAGAGCTCCCCCGGACCTCACAGACCCAGCCCCACCCCGTACCCCACCGATCTCCCCCGGATCCCACGGACCCCCAACCACATATCTGCAGAAGCCCCCCAACCAAACCCCACCGATTCCCCCTAGATCCCCGCAGAGGCTTCCCCCCGCCCCAGCCCCACCGACCCCTGCCCCACAAACCCTGCCCCAACCCAAGCGACCCTCCCGACCCCTCGCAGCCCCACAGAGAGCATTCCCTGATCCCCACCCCACCACCCTCAACTCAGCCCCAGAGACTCCCTCACCCCACCTGGACCCCGGGACAAGAGCGAAGCAGAACAGGAGAAGGAGGAAGAGCTCAGCGCACAGGGAGCCGCCGGCCCCGGCAGGCTGCTGGCGAGCAGAGAGCGCTGCGAGGGAGACCCCGGCCCGGCCCCTCCGGCTGCTGCGGCCACGTGGGACGGGGAGCGGAAGCAGGGAGCAGTCTGGAACAGAAGCCCCGCCCACGGCCGGGCAGCCTTAGCCAATGAGAGGCGGCGGGAGCGCGGCAGCTCCTCCCCCTGGGCGCTGCCGAGGCCCAGCCAGGAGCTGCCCCTGCCGGCCGCGGCCGCCATTGGTGCTGCCCCGTGGGGAGCGGCAGCGGGGCCGGAGCGCGGGAGAAGTGCCGGAGGTGCTGGCGGGCGAGCGGCAGCTGCCGGCTGGTGAGCTGCGGCGGGGCGGGAGGGGCTGAGGGGGCCGGGGAGCGCTGAGGGCGGCGGCAGCGCAGCGGGGAAGGCTCTGGCTGCGTGGGGCTGCCGGGGGCTGCACTCTCACATTTTCGACTCAAGGCAGGGGCCAGGCTCACACCCAGCTCAGTAGCTCACACCCAGCTCCTACGCTCAGAGCAGCTTCCCACGCTCAGAGACAGCAACTAAGGTGAGAACAACAGCTGAAGCTCAGGCCCAGGCCCCAAGCTCAGAGTGAGAAACTCAGATGAGAAGCACTTCCCAAGCTCAGAGCCAGTCCCCAGGCTCCAGAACCCATATCAGAAGTGCGGAACCAGCTCCAAAGCTCAGAAGCAGCTCCCAAGCGCAAGCAGCAGTTCAAAAGTGCAGACCCAGCCCTCAGGCTCAGACCCAGATCAAAATCCAGACCCAGAACCCAACCTCTCACATTGTAAATTCAAGGCAGGTGAGAAGCTCACACTCAGCTCCTATGCTCACCACCTGCTCCCATGCTCAGAACAGCTTCCCCAGCTCACAGCCAGCCCCCAAGCTCAAGAACGAGATCCAAAGTGAGACCCAGCTCCCAAGCTCACACTCAGCCAAGCTGAGCCAGCCCCCAAGATCAAAAACCAGCAACAAAGGTCAGAATCACCTCCCAAGCTCAAGGACCACCTCTTGAGCCCACAGCCTGCCCCTAAGATCCAGAACCAAGATCACAAGTGCAGACCCAGCTCCTAAGCTCAGAGCCAGCTCCCAAGCCCAAGAACCAGCTGCAAGCTCAGATCCAGTCCCCAAGCTCAAGAACCAGCAGCTAAGGTCAAGAGCAGATCCCAAGCTCAAATTCAAGGATTCAGAGAATCCATGGAAAAAAAAACACCTCCTAGCAGGGGGATTCAGCAGCACAAGGAACCCCACCGAGCCCCCACCCCAACCCCACCCGCGGCCCCGCAACCGCACAGACCCCTCCCAGAACAGCACAGACGACGCTCACCGACCCTGCACACCTCTGCCCTATCCCACAGCCCTCCCCGACCACCCCAAACACCGCAGACCCCCACAGCCGCACAGAGGTCCCCACAATCACAGCGACCCCCCCCCCAAACCGCACGGACCCCAAGCGCCAAGCTTGCAGAGCTCCCCCGGACCCCACAGACCCACCCCCACCCCGTACCCCACCGATCTCCCCCGGATCCCATGGACCACCCCCCACATATGCACAGAATCCCCCAACGAAACCCCACCGATTCCCCCTAGATCCCCGCAGAGGCTCCCCCCCTGCCCCAGCCCCACCGACCCCTGCCCCACAAACCCCTCCCCAACCCAAGCGACCCTCCCGACCCCTCCCAGCCCCCAAAAGAGCATTCCCTGATCCCCACCCCACCACCCCCAAATCAGCCCCAGAGACTCCCTCACCCCACCTGGACGCCGGAACAAGGGGGAAGCAGAGAAGGAGAAGGAGGAAGAGCTCAGCGCACAGGGAGCCGCCGGCCCCGGCAGGCTGCTGGCGAGCAGAGAGCGCTGCGAGTGAGACCCCGGCCCGGCCCCTCCGGCTGCTGCGGCCACGTGGGACGGGGAGCGGAAGCAGGGAGCAGTCTGGAACGGAAGCCCCGCCCACGAGCGCAAGGCTACAGCCAATGAGAATCGCCGAGAGCGCGGCAGCTCCTCCCCCTGTGCCGAGGCACAGCCAGGAGCTGCCACTGCCGGCCGCGGCCGCCATTGCTGCACCCACAGCCGAGCAACCACAGCCAATCAGAGCCGCCGAAACAGCCCAACCACGCCTCCAAGTCTCAGGCGGTCGCGGGTACCACTGTGGCTGCCTCCTGGCAAGAGGCTGCGGAGCGCTGGAGCAGTGCCTGGGCTGTACGCGCGGACAGCACTGTCGCGATAGAGCCGCGGGGTCGTGAGCTGAGGCGGGGCGGGAGGGGCTGCGGCTATGGCTCAGGGACCTATTTGTGCCTATTCCCTGGCTGTGTCCTGGTTCCTGATGTCAGTGATGAGTCAGATGATGCTTTTCAGACCACTCCTTACACCTCACCCCACACCCCAGGGCAGGAGTCACCTGAGCTCTCACTCCCTCCCTGTCCTCCCCTTCATCAGCTGCTGTGTGAGGGGGCTGCAGGGTCCCTCCCCACCCCTCCTCTGTAAGCCTCTCCCTTGGCTTGAGCCCTCCAGCTGATCCCAGCCTTTAGCCTCGGGGCCCTTCCATTCTTGTGCTCCTGCTTCCAGCCCAGGTCCCTTAGAGGCTTTCTCAGTCACCACATTTATTTTCCCCTCCCAGGGCCACAGGACAGCAAAGACTCCAGGGCCAGGGATGGGCTGGGAATGAGGGAAGGGCCTGGGGGTGGTCAGGTAGGAGTTAGGCCTTGTCCCCCACCAAAGGGGAAGGGCTCCAGTGCCCAGCTGGAAGCTGTGTGTGCAGGAAGTGCCAGAACCTGGCAGCACTGCAGGGGACCAAAGGAGTGAATTGTGCTGCAGCTCTGCATGTGGCAGCTGGGAGATGAGCAGCAGCCCCTGGGCACTGTGCCCTCCCATCCAACCTCATCTTCACTTTGGGGATGTGGGGTGGCAGCTCCAGGAGAACTGCAGAGAGAAAGGGGCAGGGAGAGAAGGCAACAAAAACCCTTCCAGCTGAGGCTCTTTATGCTGCATGTGTGTGTGGATGGTGCTGGAGCTGCACCTGCTGTGTGTGTCTGTGGGCAGTGTGGTAGCTGGCAGGTGCCGGGCGGCTGCTGTGCTGAAGGGCAGCAGCTGGGCTGAGGGCCAGGCGCGGGGGGGAGCTGTGGGCAGGCTGTGTGCTGGGTGCCGTGGGGGTGTCAGGCGTGGGTGCTGTGCTGAGCCTGAGCTTGGGAGCGCCTGGGGCTGGTGTCAGCTGTGGGGCGGTTTGGCTGTGCTGGGGGTGGTGGCATCCAAGGCCTCTGTGCTCTGCAATCCCTTGAGGCACAAAGATTCCCTGGGGGGTTGCAGAGTGATTCTCAGTTTCTCTGCAGGCCTCCTGAGCACAGAAAGGCTCAGGGCAGGAGGAGCTTCTGCTGATGGTTGTTTTGTGCAGCCTTGGGTGTTGGATCAGTGTCTTGGCTGAGTTTGGTCCTTTCTCTTGTGGCCAAGTTGAGGTCCCTTTGGTTTTGGCAGCTGAGCACAGGTTGAGGCTTTTGCTGCAATGGTTTTTGTGCTGGCAGCATTGTGTGCTGCCAGCTGGAGTGCTGTGTGCAGCTGTGGTGCCCCCATGAGGGGTAGGAGGTTGAGCTGTTGGAGGAGGTGCAGAGGAGGCCCTGGGGGTGGTGGGAGGGCTGTGGCAGCTCCCCTGTGTGGGTGGTCTGTGAGTGTTGTGTCTGTTGAGGCTGGAGAGGAGAAGGCTGTGGGGAGAGGTTGGAGCAGCCTTGTGGCAGCTGCTGGGGGCTGCAGGAGAGCTGGGGAGGGACTTTGGTGAGGGGCTGGGAGTGATGGGCTGAGGGGGAGTGGATTGAAGGTTGAGGAGGGCAGATTTGGAGTGGAGCTTGGGAGGCAATAGTTTGGAGTGGGGGTGGTGAGAGCCTGGAGCAGGTTGGGCAGGGAGGTGCTGGCTGCCCCCTCCCTGGAGGTGCTGAGGGTGAGGTTGGATGAGGGCTTGAGCAGCGTGGTGTGGTGGAAGGTGTCTGTGGGCATGGCAGGGGGTTGGAGCTGTCTGCTCTTTGGGGTCCCATCCAGCCCAAAGCATTCTCTGGCTGCTTGAATTTGGACACTTAGCAGAAGTGCAATGAAGGGAACTTGAAATAAGCAAAGTTGTGAAACTGGCTCTGAGCCTGGGGGCTGGGGGTGAGCTTGTTTGCTGGTCCTTAGCTTGGGAGCTGCATCTGAGCTTGGGATCTGGGTCTGCACTTTTGATCTGGGCCTGACCTTGAGGACCTGTTCTGAACTTTGGTGCTGCTGGAGTGCTGTGTGCAGCTCTGGTGCCCCCAAGAGTTTGGGAGCTGGGTCTTGAGCTTGGGTGTGGGTCTGAGCCTGGGGGCTGGGTGTGTTGTTGGCTGATGATTCCTGAGCTTGGGGGCTGAGTCTGGACTTTTTATTTGAGTGTGAGCTCGGGGTCTGGTTGTTAAGCTCGAGAAGTGGTTCTGACCTTAGTTGCTGGTTCTTGGGCTTGGGGGCTGGCTCTGGGCTAGGGAAGTGGTTCTGGGCTCAGGTGCTGCTTTTTGAGCTTGGGGGCAGGCTCTGACCTTGGGAATGACTTCTGACCTTAGTTGCTGGTTCTCAAGCTCAGGGCCTGGGGCTGGGCTCGGGATGTTGTTCTTGAGCTCTGGGCTCGGGGGCTGGCTCTGGGCTTGGGATGTGGTTCTGACCTTAGTTGCTGGCACTGAGCTGGGGGCTGGTGTTTGCACACAGGGACTGGCTGTGACCTTGGGAAGTGGTTCTGGCCTTAGTGGCAGGCTCTCGGGCTCGGGGGCTGGGTGTGGGCTTGGTGGCTTATTCTTGAGCTAGGGGGCAGCTTCTGAGCATGGGAGCTGGTTCTTGAGCTTGGGAAGTGGTTCTGACCTTAGTTGCTGGCTGTGAGCCTGGGTGCTGAGTCTGCACTTTTGATTGGAGTGTGAGTTTGGGGTTTCTGACCTTAGTTGCTGGTTCTTGAGCTAGGGGTACTGGCGCTGGGCTTGGGAAGTGCTTCTGGGCTTGTGGTCTGGGTCTGATCGTGGGTACTGGTTCCTGAGCTTGGGAAGTGGTTCTGACCTTAGCTGCTGGCTCTGAGCCCAGGAGCTGAGTCTGCATGTTAGATTTGAGTGTGAGCTTGGGGGCTGGTGGGCTGGTTCTTGATCTGGAGAAGTTGTTCTGACCTTAGTTGCTGGTTCTAGAGCTTAGGAGCTGGCTCTGAGCTTGGGGGCTGTTTCTTGAGCTCAGGGATCAGGCTTTTGGCTCAGGGGCTGGTTCTCAAGCTGGGAAGTGGTTCTGACCTTAGTTGCTGGCTCTTGAGCTCACAGGCTGGTTCTGGACTTGAGGGCTGGCTCTGGGCTTGGGAAGTGGTTCTTGAGCTAAGGAAATTGGTTCTGAACTTGGGGGTTGGTTCTGACCTTAGTTGCTGGCTCTTGAGCTTGGGGGTCAGGCGCTGGGCTTGGGGACTGCATCTGAGCTCAGGAAGTGGTTCTGGGCTTGGGGGTTGGTTCTTGAGCTTGGGAAGTAGTTCTGACCTTGGTTGTTGGTTTTAGAGCTCAGGGGCTGGCTCTGAGATTGGGAAGTAGTTCTGGGCTTGGGGTCTGGGTCTGAGCTCAGGAGATTGTTCCCTAAGCTCAGGGCTGCTTCTTGGGCTTGGGGACTGGCTCTGGGCTCGGGGGCTGGTTCTCGAGCTTGGGAAGTGCTTCTGACCTTAGGTGCTGGTTCTCAAGCTTGGGGGCTGGCACTGAGCTCAGGGGCTGGCTGTCAAGCTTGGGAAGTGGATCTGAGCTTAGTTGCTGGCTCTGAGCCCTGGAGCTGAGTCTGCATGTTCGATTTGAGTGTGAGCTTGGGGGCTGGTGGGCTGGTTCTTGATCTGGAGAAGTTGTTCTGACCTTAGTTGCTGGCTCTTGAGGTTGCAGGCTGGTGCTGGGCTTGAAGGCTGGTTCTGAGCTTGGGAAGTGGTTCTTGAGCTAAGGAAATTGGTTCTGACCTTACTTGCTGGTTTTGGGTTCAGGGGTCAGGCTCTGGGCTTGGGGGTTGGTTCTTGAGCTTGGGAAGTAGTTCTAACTTTGCTTGCTGGTTCTAGAGCTTGGGGTCTGGGTCTGAGCTCAGGAGCTTGTTCCCTGAGCTCAGGGCTGCTTCTTGGGCTTGGGGGCTGGCTCTGGGCTCAGGGGATGGTTCTTAATCTCTGGGGCTGCCATTGAGCTTGGAGATTGGTTCTGGAGCTTGGGAAGTGGTTGTGACCTTAGTTGCTGGCGCTGAGCTTGGGAGCTGGCTTTGAACTTGGGAAGGGTTTCTGACTTTAATTGCTGGTTCTCAAGCTGAGGGGCTGGTGCTGAGCTTGGGGTCTGGTTGTCAAGCTTGGAAAGGGTTCTGACCTTAGTTGCTGGCTCTGGGCTTGGGGTGTGGTTCCTGACCTCAGGGCCTGGTTCCTGAGCTTGTAAATGGCTCTGACCTTGGTTGCTGGCTCTGGAGCTTGGTTGTGGCCTTTTTTGCTGGTTCTGGAGCATAGGGGCTGGCTCTTGAACTTGGGGGCTGGCTGTGAGCTTGGGAATTGTTCTGATCTTAGTTGCTGGTTCTTGAGCTTGGAAAGTGGTTCTGAGCTTGGGGGCTGGCTCTGATCTTGGGAGCTGAGTCTGCACTTTTGGTTTAAGTTGCTTGGGGGCTGGTTCTGGAGCTGGGGGGCTGGCTGTGAGCTTGGGAAGTGCTCTGACCTTAGTTGCTGGCTCTGAGCTCAGGGGCAGGCTCTTGAGCTTGGGAAGTGGTTCTGATTTTATTTTCTGGGTGTGAGCTTGGAAAGGGGTTTTGAGCTTAGTTGCTGGCTGTGGGCTTGGGGTGTGGTTCTTGACCTCAGGGCCTGTCTCTGAGGTCAGGGGCTGGTTCTTGAGCTTGGGGGCTGGTTATGAGCTTAGGGGCCGTCTCTGAGCTTGGAAAGTAGTTCTGACCTTACTGACTGGCTCTTGAGCTTGTGGGGGCTGGCTCTGGAGCTTGGTTCTGACCTTTGTTGCTGGTACTGGAGCCTGGGGGCTGATTCCTGAGCTTGGAAAGGGTTTTGACCTTAGGTGCTGGCTTGGGAGCTTGGGAGCTGTTTCTTGAGCTTGGGGGCTGGGTGTGAGCTTGGGAAGTGGTTGTGATCTTAGTTGCTGGCTCTGAGCTTGGGAGCTGAGTCTGCATTTTTGATCTAGGTTCTGAAGCTTGGGTGCTGGTTCTTGAGCTTAGGAAGTGGTTCTGACCTTAGTTGCTGGTTCTGGAGCTTAGGGGCTGGCTCTTGAAATTGGGGGCTGGCTCTGAGCTTGGGGGCTGGCTCTGAGCTTGGGAAGTGGTTCTGATTTTATTTTCTGGCTCTTGAGCTTGGGGTCTGGGTGTGAGCTTGGAAAGGGGTTTTGAGCTTAGTTGCTCACTCTGGGCTTGGGGTCTGGTTCTTGATCTCAGGGCCTGTCTGTGAGGTCAGGGGCTGGTTCTTGAGCTTGGCAAGTGATTCTGACCTTAGTTGCTGGCTTGGGAGCTGAGTCTGCACTTTTGATCTAGGTCCTGGACCTTAGTGGCTGGCTCTTGTGCTTGGGGGCTGGCTCTTGTGCTTGGAATGTGGTTCTGACCTTATTTGCTGGCTTGTGAGCTTGGGGCCTGGGTGTGAGCTCTGGAGGTGGGTCTCAGCTTGGGAAGTGTTCTGACCTTAATTGGTGGTTCTTGAGCTCAGGGGCTGGATCTGAGCTTGGGAAGTGTTCTGATCTTAGCTGCTGGCTCTTGAGCTTGGGGTCTGGGTGTGAGCTTGGAAAGCAATTCTGACCTTAGTTGCTGGCTCTGGGCTTGGGGTGTGGTTCTTGATCTCAGGGCCTGTCTGTGAAGTCAGGGACTGGTTCTTGAGCTTGGGAAGTGGTTCTGACCTTACTTCCTGGCTCTGAGCTTGGGAGCTCAGTCTGCACTTCAGATCTAGGTTCTGGACCTTAGTGGCTGGCTCTTGAGCTTGGGGCCTGGATGTGAACTTAGAAGCTGGCTCTGAGCTTGGGGGCTGGTTCTGCATTTGTGATCTGGATTCTTGTGCTTGGGAGATGACTCTGACCTTAGTTGCTGGTTCTTAAGCTTGGGGGCTGGGTGTGAGCCTGGCCCCTGCCTTGAATTTAAAATGAGAGAGTTCAGGCAGTTGGAAGTTGAAGCTGAGCTGCTTTGCACTGCAGTGCTTCAGAGTTTGTGGTGCTCCAAAGGCAGATCTCAAAGAGCTGCTGCAAGAGTTGAGCTGAAGTGGCACAGTGCCCTGCAGAGGCAAAAGCTTTTCCCTCCCAGTCAGCCCTTGGAATCCTCTCCCCAGGGCAGTGGTGGATTGCCCTGCAGGGCAGAGTTGGAAGGCTCAGCTTGGCAGGGGGCTGGGCCAGCTCCTTTCCAGGCCAGTGTCAGCTGGCAAGGTTGGAGCAGCTGAGCCTTGGGGTCCCTTGCAGCCTGGCATTGTGTGGCAGCAGAGCTGTGCTGCTGGTTTTGAGGGCACTTGGAAAGCTTCTGGAGCATTTGTGCAGAGTGTGCAAGACATCCCTGAGCCTAGCAACTCCCTCAGCTCTCTTCAGAATGAACTCTGCAGAGCTGGAAGAGCTTTCCAGGAATTTGGCAGAGGTTTGGAGGAGTTTGGAAGGGATTTTGGTTCTCCTTCTCCTTGTCCTCTTCCTTGTCCTCCTCAGCCTCATCTTTTTCCTGCTCTCCCTGGAGGCTGCCCTTAGACTCCTAGAATCCTGGAGTGGTTTGGTTTGGGAGGGAGCTGCAAAGGTGCTGCAGTCCAAGCCCCTCTGCAGTCAGCAGGGACATCCTGCACTAGCTCAGGTTGCCCAGAGCCCTGTCCAGCCTGACCTTGAACATCTCCAGGGCTAGGACCTCAAGCCCCTCCCTGGGCAACCTGTTGCAGTGTTCCAGTAGGCTCCTGGTACAGAACTTGTTCCTCACCTCCAATCTCAATCTGCTCTGCTCTGGTTTGCAAAGACTGCAGGGACAGGACCAGACGCAATGGCTTCAAAGAGTCCCTCTGCAGCCTTCTTGTAGTTCCCTTGAGGTCACTCCTAGGTCTCCACAGAGTGTTCTCCTCTCCAGGCTGATCACCCCCAGCTCCCTCAGCCTGTCCTGGTAGCAGAGCTGCTTCAAGCCCCTGATCATTTTTGTGTCCCTCCTCTGGGCCCTCTCCATCAGGTCCCTGTCCTTCCTGTGTTGAGGGCTCCAGAGCTGGCTGCAGTGCTGCAGGTGAAGTCTCAGCAGAGCAGAGCCAAGTGCCAGGATGGCCTCTGTCCATCTGTGGCCATGCTGCTTTTGGTGCAGCCCAGGCTGCCCTTGGCCTTCTGGGCTGCAGGCTCCCCCTGTCTGTTCCTGTGCAGCTTCTTGTCCAGCAGCACCCCCCAGTGCTTTTCTGCAGGGCTGCTTCCTATCCCCTCCTCCCCCAGCCTGTCCTGATTGTGAGGATTGTGCCAGGCCAGGGGCAGGACCCTGCCCTTGCTCTTGTTGAAGCTCAGGAGGTTGCCCTGGGCCCCCTCTGCAGCTTGTCCCCTTGAGCTCCTCCAACTTGTTCTGCAGGGCATTGCCTTAGGTTTCAGGAGGCAGAGAGGCTCTCTTTGAGCCTTGTGAAAGGAGTTGATGCCAAGCTGTGCCCAGAGGGTTGGATAGAATTGGTCAGTTTCCGTGGCTGTGCTGTTCAGAGCTGCATCCTACAGTGCAAAGCATCCAATCCACACCAATCCATAGTGTGCCTGGGCCACGGGAGCCAAGCAACCTCCCTAGGCCAAAGCTTCCTCCAGAGCTCCACCAAAGCAGGCCAGAACCCCAGGCCCCAAATGCCTTCCCCCTCCCCCATGCCTCTCTGCCCCTCCTCCCCCCATACCCAAGAGCTGCAGTTACAGATTCTGGTAGGCAGCTCCCACGTGAGCCAGGCTGCTGCAGGCCGCAGTTGGCAGCACTGCCAAGGCCTCAAAGCTCCTCTGCAGAGAGAGATCCCAGAAGCTGTTCCTGGGAGCAGAGAGGAAGGGCAAAGGAGGTTGGAGATCCTGTGCTGTTCCTTTGTAGAGAGTGGGTGCAGGCCTTGTGGGAATGAACTAAGCTAGATGACACTTTGTGGTGTCCCTCTGGACTCTGCTGTCCCTTCTGGAGGTCTCTACTCTCTGGTGTAAGACATCCCAGTGCCTTCCACCCACCACAGGGATTCTCCTCCATGCTCTCATCCAGGGGCTACTGTTGGGCCCTACTGGCTGTGTAGATCAGCCCCTGGAGACTTGGTGGGGCCCTGGGGACTCTGAGAGGGCAGCAAGTGAGTGGAGCTGGAGCACTGGATGGAGAGATGGAGGGTGAAGGCTGCAGGGGGTGGGAGGGCTTAGTTCAGCAGCTGTGTGGCTCTGCCTGGCTCCTACCTCCAATGGTGCTGGCAGCAGCTGACCCCAGAAGCTCCAAGCCCCAAACCCTGCCTGGCTCAGGACAGTCCCCTGACCCCTCCTGACATGCAGCACAGCCCAAGCAGGCACTCAGGGCTCCTAGCCACACAGCCCAGCCATCCCCCATGGCAGGAGTCACCTGAGGTCTCTCTCTCTCTCTTTCCCCCTTCCTCTCATCAGTTTCTGCCTGAGGTGTCTGCAGGGTCCCTCCCCAGCCCTCATCTGTAACCCCCCCTTGGCTTGGTGCTGTTCTTTCAGCCCTCCAGCTGATCCCAGCCTTTAGTCTCAGGCCCCTTCCATTCTTGTGCTGCTGCTTCCAGCCCAGTTCCTTAGATGCTTCCTCAGCCACAACATTTCCCACTCCACCCTTCCAGCTGCAGTGGCAGTGGAGGTGGGGGACACAGGGCCATGGGACAGCCAAGGCAGCAGGGCCATGGATGGGCTGGGAATGAGGGAAGGGCCTGGGAGTGGCCAGGCAGGAATTAGGCCTTGTCCCCCCAAGAAGGGGAGAGGATGCAGGGCCCAGGTGGCAAATATGTGTGCAGGGAATGGCAGAATCTGGCAGCATTTGAGGAGGTGAAAGGAATGAATTGTGCTGCAGCTCTGCATGTGTCAGCTGGGAGATGAACAACAGCCCATGGGCACTGTGCCCTCCCATCCAACCTCCTTTTCTCTTGGGGATGTGGAGTGGCAGCTCCAGGGAACTGCAAAGAGCAAGCTGAGAGAAATGGTCAGGGAGAGAAGGAAGCCAAACCCTTTCCAGTGAGTCTCTTTGGGCTGCAGGTGTGTGAAGGGTGCTGGAGGTGTGAGGTTTGGGCAGGAGCCAGAGACTCCTCCTGCATCCCAGTGAGGGCTGAAGAGGTTTAGCAAGAAGCTAAGCGATTCCCTCCCTCCTTTGCTGCATCTGCAGAGATCATGAAGCTCCCTTTGTGTGTGTCCTGAGGGCTGCTGTGATCTTTACTTGGGAAGTGGGCAGCAGAGTTGTGTGCAGGGCAGAGCTGAGCTCAGAGTGGGTGTGGTGGGTTCAGTGTCAGGGAGGAGAGGTGGGACCAGAGCAAAATCTGTTGTCAAATGCAGCTGCAAGCAGCAGAGGCTGGGGCTGGCAGTGGGCAGAAGCTTTAGGCAAGGGCTGGGAGAGGCTGTGTGGAGGCAGCTGTATTGTGGTGCTGGCCTGCAGCTGTGTGCTGGGCAAGGAGCTGAATCTGCACTTCCTGAGGCCTCCCATCTTGATCAGCCCTGGCTGTGTGCTGTGGCTGTGCTGCTGGGCTTGGGAGCTGCCCCCAGCAAGGCTGAGCTGTGCTGCCTGGTCCTGGGCAGTGCTGAGCCATCCCTTGCAGGTCAGTGTTCTCCTCTGAGCCCTTTGCTTCTCTCTTGCAGGGACTGAGTCCTTCTCCCACCATCAGCCCTGCCCCTGTGTGCTGTGGAACAGCAGAGTTTGCAGATCTGCCCCTTGGAGCAGGCCAGCAGGTAAGAAACCCAGAGTGGGGCAACACCAGGACCCCAGGCCCCAAAGTATCTCTCAGTCTGCTACAGCTCCTCCTGTCCACCACATTTCACCTCTCCAGGGTCTCCAAGGCACATCAGTGGTGATGAGAGTCTGGGAACTCTCTAGGCTGCTGGAGGTCAGTTTTGTGCAGTTTTTGGGGTTGGGATGTGGAGGGCAGTGGAAGAAGTTTGGAGGTGGTTTGGTCTTCCTTGGTCAGTGCTGCTGCCTCCATTGCATGAGCCAAGAAAGATCAATTGATAGGGCCTGGGCCAGGAACCACCCTGCCAATGCTGCCAGGCTCGGGGAGAGTGGGACAAGACCACTTGTAAGCCCCAGGGTACTTCAGGTCCACTGATCACAGGAACCTGGGGTCTCAGCACAGGTGTTAGAGGTCTGTGCCCACACCATTGCAAAAATGTTTGAGGTCCCCTCTGCATTCTTTCCTCCAGCTGGGTGTTGGGAGGTGTTGGGAGTCAGGGACTGTCATGAACCAGGCAGGATCTGAGGGTTTGAGGTCCTGGGCTCAGGTGCTTCCATCTTCCCTATTGCACAGCTGTGACCCCTTCCTGCCAGAGTATGGCCTCACAGAAGGACCCAGACAAGAGCTGGGAGGAGAAGCAGCACCCAGAGATCAAGTTGGAGCAGCCCAAGTGCAGCCCCAAGGGAGAGGAGGATGAGGAGGTAGAGGACAAGATGGAGGATGCTGCTGCTGAGAAGAATGATGACTCTGAGGAGGATGAGTATGAAGAGGAAGATAAGGATGAGGATGAAAGTGACCAGGATGAGAAGGAATATATGGAGGAGGATGAAGCCAGAGGAGGTCCCTCAGTGCCACGCAAGCAGCTGAATCAGTGCCCTGAGTGTGGGCAGAGTTTCCCACCTGGCTCAGAGCCACTGAAGCACCACTGCCCCCACCCTGGCTCCCGGCCCTTCGTTTGTGGTGACTGTGGCAAGAGGTTCCGCTGGAACTCTGAGCTCATCAAGCACCGCCGCACCCACACTGGAGAGAAAGCGTTCACCTGTGGTGCCTGCGGACAGAGCTTCACCCAGCGCAGCAATCTCACCCGGCACTGCCTCACCCACACTGGAGAGAAGCCCTTCTCTTGTGACAGCTGTGGTAAGAGGTTCAGACAGCTCGCTCATCTTAGGCGACACCACCTCACCCACAGCAGTGAGAAGGCCTTCAGCTGCAGGGACTGCGGCAAGAGCTTCAAACACAGCTCCACTCTCACCATCCATCGCCGCATCCACACTGGAGAGAATCTGTTCCCCTGTGCTGAGTGCGGCAAGAACTTCACCACGAGTACTGAATTCATCCAGCATCAACTCATCCACAGTGGTGAGAAACCTTACAGCTGTGCCCACTGCGGCAAGAGCTTCACTCAGAGTGCAAGCCTAACCAAGCACCGCAGTGTGCACAGCACTGAGAAGACCTTCACCTGCAGGGACTGTGGCAAGAGCTTCAAACGTAGCGACACCCTCGCCATCCACTGCCGCATCCACAGCGGGGAGAGGCTTTTCACCTGTGCTGAGTGCGGCAAGAGCTTCACCGCCGGCTCTATACTCATCCAGCACCAACGCACCCACAGCAGTGAGAAACCATACAATTGTGTCACCTGCGGCAAGAGCTTCACTCATATCAGCATCCTTACCAAACACTGTCGTGTGCACACTGGTGAGAAACCGTTCACCTGTGCTGAGCGTGGCAAGAGCTTCACCCAGAAAGGATATCTCAGCAAGCACCGCTGCGCACACACAGGAGATCAGCCTGCAAGGAAGGGGAGACATAAATAGATGCACCCAGAGTCTGTTGGGATAATCATGGTCCTTCTGAGGAGGCCTTTCCACCACCAAAATCACCTCTTTTTTCCTCTGCAATTCTCAGAGGCTGGGGGTCCAGCAGGAACAAACACCTTCTGCCCTACTGAACACCAGTTAATGCTGATGAGAACAATTACAGTGCTGAGTTGGCATAGCCAGAGCTGCCATTGGAGCTGGGCTGAGCTTCACAAGGTTTTTTCTGGTTCATCCCCAAGGGTAAAAATCCCTCTGCCCATTGCCCAGTTGTATTGCTACAAGGCCAAAGTTACCCAAATCCTCTCTGTTTGCTTTTATTTCAGACATTCCTGCCCACAATGCCCAAATGCTGAGGGCATTCGCTCCCTAGGAATGGGGCTGGAGCTGTGTGCCCAGTTCAGGGAGGTCAAAGTGAGATTCTCAGAAGAGTCTGGAGAGTGTCTTGCTGGGAGTGTTCTCAGGGACATCACAGTGTTTTTTTTTCATTGTGTCAAGGGATGTTAGGTGTTTTGGGGGGCCTGGAGTGTTCTAGAATTGATTTTCAGAATCTTTGGAGGGTGTAGAAGGGATCTCAGGGAGGTGTGTGGAAGCTCTTGGAGAGCTTCTGCCATCTTTCCACTACAGAACTCTGCTGCTCTGCAGCAGGCCTGGGGCTTCCAAAAGTCTTCTCCCTAGCTCAGCTCTGTTCCTGATGGATTCCTGCTGACCTGGGGCTTCCCTCAGCCTTTCCATCCACACAGAAGTGGGAAGAGATTTCTTTGACTATTGAGTTTTCAGGATATTTAAGAGTGTAAAGAGTGAAATCACTGCAAGAAAGGATGCTGTGCCTCAGCACAGTGCCCAGAAATGCTCCCCCAGGATGTTTGTCTTACACTTGGATCTGAGCTTAGCTCTGCAGCTCTAAGCAGTGTGCCTGGCAGAACCGTGAGCTGTTGCTACGCAAGCTGGAGCTGGCTGAGCTGCTGCACAAATCCACAAGTCCTGTGCTCAAGATGCTGCCTTGGGAGCTGAAAGTGCCTGTGCAAACGTCATGGTCTTCAGCTGGAGAGACCTCTCCCCACAAATAACTGCAACAGGCACAGTCTGGAGCTATCCAACATGCAGAGAACCCCAGAAGGGCACTTGGGCAGGGAACTGGGAAGCAGCTAAGGAAGTGCAACTGCAGGTGGGCCTGGGAAACTCTCAAACTGTGAGAGCAACTTGGGGGTGTGGAGCTGCCCCACTGCGGGAAGCCTTTAGGGCTGGTGAGCCAGCGCTGGATGCCAGGTGGTGCTGATCCCTTGCTTTAGAATTCCCTGCTTCTCCTCCTTTCCTGTCCTGCAGCTGCTGTTCTGCAAACAAGGGCAGCTTAAGGACCATGTGTAGAGCCTCTGATTCCCTGCTGACCAACTCCAAGCTGCAAAGTTGTTTTCCTGTGTGAGCCAAGAACAAGATCCTGCATGAGCCAGAGGTACTGGCACCTTTGATTGGAGCATGCTTTAGTTTGTACACAGGGCTGGATTCTACTGCTGCCATGAATCAATGGGAGAGGGAAGAGAGTCTATCAAAATGAGGTACTTTGGGCAAGAGAGATTGGGTTAGGGACTTCCACTCCTGTTAGCTACTTCTGTTAAGGACTTCTGGGCCTTGTGATGTTAAGGACACTCTAAGACTCTGTCATGCTGGGGATTCTGCAAAGCTGTAATAAAGGACTTGTGAGAGGACTCCTGAGGTTCTCTACCCTCTGCCCTTCTGGCATCTCGTGATACCAGCAGGGGGTTGGTCCATTTGTCAGGTCAGAGGGCACCCTGTTCTCAGGGTGAATCATTAAGGACTCCAAACAAAAAATAAGGTGGGGTATGTGTGTGTGCAGGGAACATGGTTTGGGGGAAAGGGTTTGTGTTTAGCTTGGCTATGAAAGACGTTGTAACAATCAAGGGTACTTACAGGCCCATTCAAAGCAATTAAGCCAACTCTTTCAGGGACAGCACCTGAGGGGGTGGCTCAGACAACCTCTGTGCCTGTGTGAGAAACCTGGCAATAGCAGTTTTGTATGTTTGAGGTTGTGTTTCTCATTTAAACTCGAATGCTGAAGATTCCTTGATGTATTGACAGATGGATTTGTCTTGCTACAATATAAAAGACCTCTCAAGTTTTGCAGGCTGCAACCCTTGGAAAAAAGTTTCCTCACAGCATCATCACAGAAGACATCTTTCAAGGACTCTACCTTCCTGGTGTCCCTGCAGATCCATTTGAATCTGGAAGGAAGCTCTCACTTCAGTTCCAACTGAAGGACTGTTGGGGCAGGTGGTAGGTTATGGATTTGTTCTCCTGCTTCCAGGAGGAACAGGGATGAAACGAATTTTGTCCTATTTGCTATGGGGTTCAGCATTGTTACTCTTTTACCTTGTATAATTTTACATAACTGATTCAAAATGTAGTGTCCAATATGCTACTGGTGTCTAATGATGGTGTAAAACAGATTGGTGCCATTAGCCAATCAAAACTCATGTCTATTGTAAAACTTGTTTAAAACTTCTTTCCTTCCTTTCTTTCTTGCTTGCCTCTATCTTTGATTGACAGGGTGGTGTAAGAGGCTAACTCTTGTATCTCTTGATGTGAATCCACAAAGATAAAATCACCCTGTGTATCATGGGAAGGCCCTGTGTCACAGCTCTCACGGAATGATGCTGAAAGTGTGATAAGGCAACAGTTGTGGAGGTTAGCTTTACCATTGGTAAGGAGAACTATGTAGAGTAGAGTAGAGTAGAGTAGAATAGAATAGAATAGAATAAAGTAGAATAGAATAGAATAGAATAGAATAGAATAGAATAGAATAGAATAGAATAGAGTAGAGTAGAATAGAATAGAATAGAATAGAATAGAATAGAATAGAATAGACCAGACCAGGTTGGAAGAGACCTTCAAGATCATGGAGTCCAACCTATCATCCAACACCATCTAATCAACTAAACCATGGCACCAAGCACTCCATCAAGTCTCCCTCTAAACACCTCCAGTGATGGTGACTCCACCACCTCATAGGTGTAAAGGCATCTTAGTAGAACCTGTACTTCGTAGTTCCTTTGCTGCTGTGTGTACTACCCACCCATAGGTGTTAGGAGTAGCTGTTGATTGTATAATCTATAACGAATCAAGCATTTATCATCTTAGTTGTAGCAATATTACTTTTAAGACTTGTATTATTGCTAAGTGTGGTGGTTTAGGCTGGGTGCTGGCCCAGATGCCACTGCACAGACCACTCCTGGGAGGTCCCAAAGGGTGGGCCCAGCCCAGGGGGGTGGTCACAGGAAACCAGGGATTGCATTCCCATAATGCCCTGCTCCCCTATAAAACATCCATACGGCGTCTTCACTTCCTCTTTTGTCCCCTGCTGCTGCCTAGGTAAAATGGCATGAGCTGCCTCCCTTGGGCCTGCTCAGGCCCAAGGCTGGGTTGGGGGAGAGAGGAAAGAGCCCTGGGGGGTTTGGGTGTACCCCCAGGTGGAGATGGGATGTTCTTGGGTATGTTCTGGGATCTCTCTCTTTTGTCACAGTGGTTGTGGTTCTCTGTACAACTTTCATTGTTGTTTTTATTGCTTCCCCATTTAAACTTTCCATCACTTTTGCAATCCCTTTGTCTGAGTCGTTATTTCTGCCCGTGGTGGGGAGGGAGTCTGTCCCAACCCATTACAATAAGGACATTGATCAGTGGAGCATGATCATTCCCTTTCAAAGAAGGGCAGAGGCATGGATCCCAGTGAATATGACAAGAGGGTGGGAGAGTGAGAATGGATTGGATCATGTTCTCAGGCTATTAGACCAGGGACTAAAAGATTCTGGACAAAGGACAAAAAGATTTGTGGGATGGTTAATGTTTGCCATAATATCAGCTGTGATAATATTAGCATCCCCAGCTGCTTCAGTTACAGCTCTGACAAAGGGCATACAAACTGTGGACACAGTGAGAACTTTATTAGTCAATGTGACAAATGATTTGCAGCTGCAGGAAGCTGTAGATGAGGAAATAATGGCAAGGTTATGCATGCTTGAGGCCAGCGTTGTTTGGTTAGGAGACCAACAAGCTGCCTTGCAGACCCATATGATGCTGCAGTGTGATTGGGAATATCATAAGCAGGACATGTGTGTAACATCCTTGTCTTGGAATGACTCTCAGCATGATTGGAACTCACTCAGGTCACATTTACAAGGGGCCTTTCATAGCTCCTTGAAATATAATGTCCAAACACTGAAGCATCAGCTGGAACTGCAATTAGCAAATACACAACAGGTGAGGATGGATTCAACATGGCAAGCACTGAACAAAGAGCTGAGCTGGCTGAATCCAAACAGTTGGTTCTCAGGTCTGAATCTATGAGTGTGGGTTAGAGGTGGAATCTTTGTGGTGATTGGCATTGTAATTGTAGTGTTAATGGTGTTTGTAATCATAAGTGTTAGGAACAGGAGGATGGTCAGGACACAAGTGATGGCTGCTGGTTTAAAACATATAAAAATGGGGAGATGTAGGAAAGCAGAAAGTATCTGTGGAAGGTTTCAGGACAAGAAAGAACAACAGGCTGCTGCTACTGGAAGGCTGGCCTGGTGATAAAGAAGAGCTGACCGTGGTAAACAACCTGGAGTGCGAGACAGGAGGACACTTGCCCCCATGCTGGAGAAACTCAACCTGATATGGGATGAAGATAACAATGGACAGCTGCAGCTCAAAGGAGGAAATTCAGTGAGCAGCAGTGGTGCAAGAATGTCAGGGAGTTGCTTAGCCTGCTGGATTTTTCCTGTATAAACTGCTTGATCTGTGCCAATAAACAATTCCTGCTCCACCAACAAGGAGTTTGTGCAGGCTTTCAGACAGAGAGGCTGAGGGACCTGGGCTGCTTCAGACTGGTGAATGGGGTACAGAGCACTGCCATAGCAGTGTGCACATGGCTGAAGAGTGGTTTCAGAGAGGATGGAGCTCTCCTTGGGTGTGTTACGAGACCAAAAGCTTCACAAAGTGCAGCTTGAAAGGTTCAGAGTGGAGATGAGGCCAAAGAAATGTCCCTCAAAGGGCAGAGCTGCTATGCATGAGGCCATCCAGAGGTGTTGGGAAATAGCAGGGAGAGCTGAGACAGCTCAGGGAAGGGATGGAAATGGCAGGGGGAGAGCTGGCTGGGAAAGCAAGATTGGTGTCAGCAGCCTGAAGAGAAAGAGTTAAAGGCATGGGACAGTGTAGGAGAGGCTGCAGTGGGGATGGCCAAGGGCTCTGGCAAGACTCAGAGGCCAAACAGGACCAAGGTCTTTGTCCCCTTGGCTCTGGCACTTGCCTCTGCCACCAAGGCCTGTGAGGAGAAACTTGGATTTGAGGCTTTGAGGTTCTTCTAGTCCAAGGGCAGTGGTCAGGGTTTGGCTTTATGCTTCATAGAACAAAGGCATACTTTTCTGCCCTGTACTTTGCCTTTGTCTCCCTGCAATCCTGGCCTCTAACAAGCTGCTCTAACGAGTCCCTGGGGAGCCTTTGTCAGTAACAAGCCTCAGTGAGGCCAATCAGTGCTTCAAGGTACTTTGGAGTTTGCTTCTGACTTGGACTTCTTGAGAGGCTTCTTGGCAGTACTTTGGCAGAGTCTCCTGGCAGTACCTAAGGATGATGTAATCAGCCCCAAATACTCCATGGGGCTCATTAAATACTGCTGAACCTCTAATTATTGCCAAGGTTTCTGCAGCTAATTGGAGAGGTTTTTATTGCACAAAGCATCTGTTACAAAGCATTTTTAAAGGTACATTTCATTCCTTTTCAGCAGGAGTTGTCTCTTTGCAAGCAAGCCATAGCAAAACCTGACAAGTTTCTACCCTGGTCACTGCTCACCCTCACTCCCCACTGCCCCCAGCAGAGCCCTGAGCCACAGGTGAGGGACAGGATCTGCCTTGCCAGGGGCTGGGGGTCAGGGCTTGGCCCTTTGCATCAATGAAACCCCTCCAGGTTTCCTCAGCAGCAGAGCCACCTTGAGCTGCTTGTCCTGACCTGTCAGCACTGCCTCAGTTCTCTGCTCTCACCACAGCCTGGAAATGCTTCAGTGCCTCCAGTGATGCTTCCCTTGCATCCACTGTCTCCTTCTGCTCTAACCAGACCCTGGGGACCCTTTCCCAGTATGCTGCACTGGGACCTATTAAAAGCAGAAGAAACTTCAGAGTTTGAAGATGATTTTGACTTCTGGAGAGGTTTCATCAGCTTGTCAGTCTCTGAGGTTCATGGAATTGACTCCAAAGCCACCAGAGGGCTCCTTTAAAATACCTGGGGTGGTCCTTTTGTGCTGAGCCAGGCCAGGCTCCTCGGCTGGAAGGTGTTGCTGGCAAGCAGGCAGAGCTGCAGAGAGACAGCTCAGGTCAGGAGCAGCTGCTCTACACAGCACAGCAGGGCTGAAGACACTGCCAGAGGATCTCAGGGAGATGAGGAAGGCAGAGAGAGCTTCAAGCTGTCCAGGACTGGGAGGGTGACTGAGAGCTCACTGGAGGAGAAGTCACTGCGGTCACTGACACAGTGAGGCTGTGGGTGCCGGACACTGCAGCTGCAGCTCCTGGAGGCATCTCCATCTCGGCAGCTGATGCTCAGCTGAAGTCTCCTGGAGTGTGCACACAGAAGGATGACCAAAGCCCTTTGGTTCCATCCTGTGAGCAGCAGTGAGCAGAGCTGGGTAAGGAGAAGGCTTCACTCCCAGCCCCTCTGCCTTTCTCTCTTCCCTTCACTGTCTCTGCAGCACTGCAGGCCTGCTCCCTGTTTCTCCACCTCTCCATGGCTGTGGTGGTTTTAGGCAATGCCTTTAAAATTTAGTTACAGATTTTGAGCAGAAAAGTAGAAACAAAATAAATAGATCACTCTTGGGTGTGAAAAGGAAAAGATTATTCTAAACAAATTAATTGGATAAATATCTGGAATCAGAGGAGCTGTACCATAACAATTCTCTCTCTTCTGATCTCAACTGTTTTGCTTCACTCAGGAGAGATCACCTGCTTTGGCTGGCCTTGGCTAAGTCTAACCCACTGCTTTGTTTCTCTCTCCACTCCTCCTTTCTCTCTTGGAACAGGGGGGTAGGGGTTAGGGACAGTGGAACAGCTTCCCTAGTCTGTGAGCAGGGGGGTTTTGTGTTGTTTGCTGATAGTAAATACCTGTCTAATATTGTCACTGTACCTGTTCATTGCATTCCATTGAGTGTAGCTCTTGCTTGTCAATACAGCTTCATTTGCTCCTAACTGCTCTGCTCTGGCAAAGCTAATGATGGGGGAAATTTTAACCCACCACAATGGGACTCTTGTTTTATGGGATTGGGCTGTTGGTCACTTTCTGCTCTGACACCAGAGAAATCTTCATGGCAATTCTGGGTCCCTGCTGTGTTTGAAGCTGTGATGAGCTCTGCCATGGGTTGGTAGTGATGGGACTGAGCTGATCCATTCCTCCTGCACCTCAGGGACAGGGGTTACAATGAGGCTGAGAGAAGTGTGCCCTAACTTGTCACTGCCTTTCCCTCCTTGCACAGGTCTCCATGCCCAGAGGCAGCAGATGGCCAACAGCAGCTCCATCATCCCCTTCCTCCTCCTGCCATTCTCAGGCACAAGGCAACAGCAGCTCCTGCACTTCTGCCTCTTCCTGGCCATCTACCTGGCTGCCCTGCTGGGCAATGGCCTCATCATCACCACCATAGCCTGGGACCACCACCTCCACACCCCCATGTACTTCTTCCTCCTCAACCTTGCCCTCCTTGACCTGGGTGCCATCTCCACCACTGTGCCCAAGTCCATGGTGAATTCCCTGAGGGACACCAGGGACATCTCCTATGCAGGATGTGTTGCTCAGGTCTTTCTCTTTGTCTTTTTCATTTCTGCAGAGTATTTTCTCCTCACCACCATGTCCTACGATCGCTACATTGCCATCTGCAGACCCCTGCACTATGAGACCCTCCTGGGCAGCAGAGTTTGTCTCCACCTGGCAGCAGCTGCCTGGGCCTGTGGCTTTCTCTTTGCTCTGCTGCACACAGCCAATACATTTTCTCTGCCCCTCTGCCAGGGCAATGCTGTGGAGCAGTTCTTCTGTGAAGTCCCCCAGATCCTCAAGCTCTCCTGCTCCACATCCTACCTCAGGGAAATTTGGGTAATTGTCATTGGTGTCTCCTTAGCATTTGTCTGTTTTGTGTTCATTGTGGTGTCCTATGTGCAGATCTTCAGGGCAGTGCTGAGGATCCCCTCTCAGCAGGGACGCCATAAAGCCTTTGCCACCTGCCTCCCTCACCTGGCTGTGGTCTCCCTCTTTCTCAGCACTGCCTTCATTGCCTATCTGAAGCCATCTTCCATCTCCTCCCCATCCCTCGATCTGTTGCTGTCAGTTCTGTACTCAGTAGTGCCTCCAGCAGTGAACCCTCTCATCTACAGCCTGAGGAACCAGGAGCTCAAGGCTGCCCTGAGCCAACTGATCCCTGGATAATTTCAGAAGCAATAAACTCTTTGTCTTCTCTTGCAGAGCAGTTCTGATGTTATTCAGTGCAGTCCCAGCCTGGCTGCCCGTGTTGTGGCTGCTGCTGGTGCTGTTCCCCTTGTGAGAATGTTGTTCCCACACAAATGTCTTTCTTCAGACCATTTCTGGTTCAGTGTTGTCCTGTCTGCTGTGACCCAGAGGCTGCAGGCATGAGCAGCTGTGCTCCCTCTGTGTTCAACACAATAAAGAACCCTGCAGGGAGTTGTTTCTCTTGTTTCCTTCCTCCAAGGCTTCTGTGGAGCTGCAGGGCAGTGCCTGTGTACAGAAGTGGAGGGGCAGACTCCCAGCACAGCAGCAGTGCCAGGGAGCCCCAGAGCTTGGGCTGTCCTCAGCTGCTCTTTCTGCCCTTCCACCCTCTCCTGCTGAGCCTCTGTGGTGGGGCAAGGCCTGAGTGCTCTGGCAGCTTAGGCACTGTGCTGCTGGGTGGCAGTGCTGGGACTGCAGGCAGGGACAGTCCAGGGCTGCTTGTGAGACAGAGCTGGGCTCCAGAGCAGCACTGCCATCAGAACAGGAGGTCTCCTCAATCCTTCATCCCCCAACCCCCCCCATTACAGACTGCAACTAGTCAGAGTCCAAACTGGATACCCTGACCCCCTTCTCAGTCCAAACATGGTTCCTTTAACCCCTCCCAGTACAGATGTGGCCTCATCCCAGTCCAAACTGGATCCTACTGTCCTCTAGCACTGCAGCCTGGGTCCAGTCCCATTTCCAGTATAAGCTGTGTTATTGTCTTCACATAGTACAAAGTTGATCATTTTAATACATCCCTGTACAGACCTGGCCTCATCCCAGCACAAATTGGACCATCTTGGTCCCCTCCCTGTACCTACTGCATCTCTCCGCAAGTTAGCTGTGTACTCTGATTCCAACCCAGTATGGACTGTGCCCCCTCCCAGTACAAACTGCATCTCTTGAATCCCTCCCAGTACAGGCAGGGCCCTGTCCAAACTGGTGTCCTGATCCCATTCCTGTATAGTCCAAGACCTGTCCCAAAATCCGGATCCAATGGCATCACCCAGTACAGACTGGGGACCATCCCAGTGCAAACTGCATCTCCTGATCTCCTCCCAGTACAGACAGGGTCTCATCCCACAGCAAAGCTGAAGCTGAAATCAGATATCAGGACTCCTTCCCAGTACAGACTGTGGCTTTTCCCAGGAAAAGCTGCACCACCTGAACCCCTCCCAGGACCAGACTGGGACCCCTCTCAGTACAAACTACATCCCTTTACACTCTCCCAGGCAGACTGGGCCCCAGCCCAGTACAACCTGAGTCCCCTGGCCACATCCCAGTACAGTCTGGGACTCATCCCAGTACATACTGGGACTCAGCCCAGTACATACTGGGTTGCTCTAAACACTCCCACCACAGACTGGACCCTGTCACACTCACAACTCCATACCCTAATCACACCAGAGTCCAGTCTGGGCCATCTCCTATTTCAAACTGGCTCCCATTAACATCTCCAGGTACAGCCCAGGCCTTGTCCCAGTAAAAACTGATTGCACTCCTCCCATCCTGTACTGTTCAACACTTTTATCACTACTGTAGACAGAGGGATGGAGGCACCATCAGCAAGTGTACAGATGGCACCAACCTGAGTGGTGCTGTTTATATGGCACAGGGAAGGGACAGCAGTGAGCGGGCCCTGGACAACTTGGAGGGATGCTGCCCAGGTGACCCTCATGAAGTTCAACAAGAGCAAGAGAAGGGTCCTGCAGCTGGGCTGGAACAATCCTCACTATCAATACAGGCTAGGGGAGGAGGTGATAGAAAGCAGCCCTGAGGAAAAGGGCTTGGAGGTACTGGTGGGGGAGAAGCTGGCCAGGAGCAGGCAGTGTGAGCTTGCAGCACAGAAGGCCAAGGGCAGCTTGGGCTGCATCCAAAACAACATGGCCAGAGATGGAGAGAGAGGATCCTGGCACAACTCTGCTCTGGTGAGACCTCCCCTGGAGTACTGCATCCAGCTCTGAAGTCTCAACACAGGAAGGATATGAAGTTGATGGAGCACATCCACAGGAGGGCTACAGAATGATCAGGGGCTTGGAGCAGCTCTGCTATGAGGACAGGCTGAGGGAGCTGGGGGTGTTCAGCCTGCAGAAGGCTCTGGGGATACCTTATAACAACTTTCCTGTATCTGAAGTATACTGGATGAGGACAGACTGTTTGCAAAGGCCTGCAGTGACAGGACAAGAGGCAGTGGCTTCAAACTAGAGCACAGCAGATTTAGATCAGTGTGCACCTGCTTGAAGTCTGCTGCTGCTGCAGCTCTTGGTGTTGGTGGGAAGGGAAGAGAAGAAAACCTCCATAGTGTGCAACTTGTAATGTTCTGACTGGAGGTGAAAGAAAGAAAGAAAAGTCACCAAAGGGGATCCTTGTGGTCCAAGAGGTCTTGGCATTGGATTTCAAGAAATGGCTATGGAGAGTAGAGAGAAAAGGGAGGAAGAGAAATGTCATGGAGAGAGCTGGTAGGAAGGCAAGATGGGTGTCAGGAACTGGAACAGAAAGAGCTGCAGGCATGGGACAGTGTAGGACAGCCTGCAGTAGCAATGACCAAGGGCTCTGGCAAGGCTGAGAAATCCAAACTCTCTTTGTCCATTTTTCTCTGGCAGTTGCCTCTGCCACCAAGGCCAGGGAGATGAAACTTTAGCTTGAGCCTCTCTGCATCTGGCTGCCCAGGCTCTGTGGTCAGGGTTTGGCCTTTCTGCTGCAGAAACCAAACCCAGTGTGGGGGACAGTGTAGGACAGCCTGTGGTGGGGATGGCAATGGGCACTGGCAAGGCTGGAAGTCATCAGGAGAACCCAAGGCTTTGCCATTTTGACTGTGGCAATCATCCACCACCAAGGGCTGTGAGGAGACTTCCTAAGGCACCAGGGGGTCCTCAGTGCCTCCTTAAACACCCCCAGGAAGGCTGGGGACTGTCATCCCCTTGTCCTTTTCTCAGCATCACAAAACCCCACAGCCCACAGCACCTGAGGAGCCCTGACTCATACATGAGGGACAGGATCTGCCTGCCCAGGCACTGTGGTCAGGGTTTGGCCTTTCTGCTCCATAAACCAAACCCAGAGTTTGCTCTCCTGCATTTTGCCTTTGTCTGCCTGCAATCATGGCCTCCACTGAGCTGCTCTAAGGAGCCCTTGGGAGGCTTTGTTGGTAATGCCCCTCAGTGGGGCCAATCAGTGCTTCAAGGTACTTTGTGTTTTCCTTCTGACTTCTGAAGAAGTTTCTTCAGTCTTCTCTCAGTACCTGAGGTTCCTGCAATGAGTCCCAAGTGCCCTAAGGAGATGTTTGTGTCTCTGCAATCTTCTTCAGGATTTCAAAGTGCACCTCACAAAGCTCATTTTTGTATGTCAAAGATAAAATATTTTACTGCATTTCAGTTTAGAGCAGAGATGATAATTCCCCAAGTGACACTGACCCAGGCTGTCTCAGCAGGACATCTGCACTTGCAGGAACATCTGTCCTTCAGTCTGACATTGAGTGGACAACTTTGCTCCTCACCCTCCCCAACCTTCCCATTGCTGTCACTGCCCACCTGGGGCTTACAAGGTGATTCAGCAGAATGTGTTCTGATCCAAGAGCCTCTGAATGACAGAGTGGATAAGGACAAGGCTGACCCTGACTGACTGCAAGGGATCCTGAATTCAAATCTGTTTCTATGGCTGTGCCTGGAGAGAAGGACCAAGCACACAGACACAGGGACAGAGCTGGCTGGGTCCAGTGCAAGGTAGAAACCTTGCCCCTGGTGACAACAAAGGCATCTGTCCAAAGACACAGAGAGGTGGAGAGGTGGCTAGCAGAGAGGCTGCCCTGGAGTTCAGTTTCCTTCTGCTGGAGCTCCAGGCAAACCCTCACAATGCTTTGGCATTCTTAGGGCAAAAGAACTGAGCCTGGAGAAGTCTGACTTGGTGCTGGCCCTTGGTGCAGGTTGTGTCTGAGTGATGTCTGTGTGGGGGAGATGCTGGCCACAGCTGCTGTGATCCAGGAGAGCTCCAAGGCTCTGGCTTTAGGGTCACTGTTTTTAGAGGGGGAGATCACTGACTTTCATCAGGTGTTTCTCTGAGCTGGAGAACCTTGGATGCTGAATCATCCTGGGATCTTTTGCCACTTGCACAGACCCTGAAGTTTTTGACCTCCAGAGTTTTCTATCACCTCCCTGTTGGCTGTGATCCAAGCACAGATGCACTGAGCTGGTAGGAGGTGACCAACCCCCAAGCCATAGGGAGAGCAGTGCAAGGCTGGGAGAGCAAGGGTGCAGCACACCAAGGACACTTCTCAGTTCTCTATTTCTCTCTGTCCTGATCCATCCCTGGCTTACCCTGGGCTACTTCATGGCCTAGGCCTTTTCTTTGTTTGTTTGTTTTTAACCTAAAATGAGAATGCATGTTGTGTTGTAAGGAATTTTGACTTTCCCATTAACTATTTAAAACTAAGGCAAACTGGTGAGGTGACACAGAAATCCATAGGAACATTTTCTCTAGTCACACAACAATTAAACAATCATAACAGCCAGTCCTAACTCACACGGTGCTGTGGTGCATTCTTCTGAGTGATGCTTTTGATCCCAGATTACCATAGCAGTTGTTGTGATCGATGTTCGACTGCATGGGAAATGCTGTGTGCTCATGGCCTTGATTCCTCTGCCGTTGTTCATTGCGATGATTGCAGTTGGCATGGGGTAGACATTTCTTGCTGCTATCACTAAACCCCCTTAGCTATAAAATATACATCCTCTCTTTTGCTTTGTTGATTTTTTCTTGATAGATTTTTTAATTTTTTTATTTTTATTATTTTTATTTTTTAAATTTTATTTTTAATTTTAATTTTTATTTTAAGTATTTCATTTTTTAAATATTTTTCTTAATTTTAATTTTTAATCCAATTTTTAATTTTTTTTATCTTATATTATTTTTAAAAAACTATTTTAATTATTTTTTGTATGTTTGCTTTATTTAATCTATTTTTAAAATTTCTAATATTTTTATTTCAATTAAAAAAATTAATCAATTTTTAAAAATCTTAATTTTTTATTTAATCTATTTTTTAATTTCGTAATTTTATTTTGTTTTGGTTTTATTATTTTTTTAACTTTTTTTAAAATTTACATTATTTTTATATTTATTTTTATTTTATTTTTAATATTATTTTAATTAATTTTAAATTTTTAAATTTTAATTATTTTAAATTTAATTTTTAAAATCTAATTTTTAATGCAATTAATGTTTTTAATATGCCTTTTAAATATTTTTTCTTTTGTTGTTATCTGTATTTTTTGGCCTATAATTTTTAATAATTTTTAAGGTAATTTTATTTTTCTTTTAAATCTACTTTTATTGATTGATTTTTTTATAGCTTTTAATTTTTCTTGCATTTTATTTATCATAATTTAATCTTGTATTAATGAATTTTTATGTTATTTTATAATCTAATTTTGTAATTATTTTTTCATTTAATTTTTTAATTGTTTTTTATTTTATTTTTTCATTTTTTATTTTCTTTTTAACCTTTTTTGTATTTAATATTTTGTCCTTATTTTTCATTTTAAATTATTTGTAAATTTTTATTTTGCTAATAATCCTTATGCTTTTTGTTAATAGTTATTTTTTGTTAGTAATCCTTATGGGGTTTATTTGTTTGGGGTTTTTAAAATTATTATTATGTTAAATTGCTTTTTATATTAAATATTTTTTCTTTCTTTTTTATAATTTGCTATTATTATTATTATTATTATTATTATTATTATTATTATTATTATTATTATTATTGTTGTTGTTGTTGTTGTTGTTGTTGTTGTTGTTGTTGTTGTTGTTGTTATTTTGTACTTTTACTTTGTAGTAGTACTTTGTGCTATTAGCCAAACACCAAACTCAGGTGTGAGAGGCAATGCACCAGAATGGACTCTCCAGTCTGTCTATTAGCTGAGGAAGGAGGTGGATGTGGAAAGTTTAATACATCTGATTGGTGCCTAAAGACTGAGGACAATGGGGAGGCAGCAATAAATATAGCCACTAACAGCAGGGAAATAGCTCATGGACCAGTCCAAACCTGGAAAGGACTGGAATGGGACACATTATCTTGGTTGCCTGGTGAGCCATGGGTCAAACGAGTGTCATTCTTCTCTTTGTGCAACAGCAGCTCTAATCTTTCTACCATGTCTGATACCCTGGTTTGTATGGCTTATCCATCCTGCAGTCAGGCAGGTGCAGGTTGTAGCCATATGAAGTGAGCCAGAAAAGGCTATAAAAAAGAGCAGTATTTGGTATCTGCAAATCAGACCAACATCAGAAATGAGCCAAGAGGAAAGGCTTTAGTTAATGGGGAATTCATTTTGTGAAGACAATTATTAAAGCAAGAAGAGGAGGGGTTGATGGGATCAAAAGGAGGTAGTGTCCTTACAAAGGAAGAATTGGCTCTGCTGAGTCCCTTCCCTTGAACCTTGCTGTAAATCAGCAGGGGTCTGTCTGGAGATAGCAGACACTGAACACAGCCTGAACTGCTGAACTTTTAGGCCAGAACACAGGCTTAACAGACTGCTGAATATTAACTTCTGCACCCAGAGAAGTGGAGAACCTAATTTAAACAAAGATAGGATGTATGAATCAGGGAGGGTTCATGTGAAGGAGGACATGTAGCAGGGCTTTCAGGGAAGACTAAATCCTGAGTACCTGAGCAGGTGGGGAAAGGGAAATTTGCATCCAGAAATGTAGGATGAAAGGGGAGCTGTGCCTTCAGCAATGAGAGAGACCCCACAGGGAGTTGTCCTGTGGACTCTGTCTTTATTCAAATAAAGTTTTACAAGAGTCCTCTGTCTCTGTTATGAACTTCTAGATGGGAAGAAGTTTTCCTTGCGTGTTGCACAGACAGGGAGCACAGCTGCTCATGTCTGCAGCCTCTAGGTCACAGCAGACAGGACAACACTGAATCAGAACTGGTCTGAAGAATGACTCTGGCGGGGAAACAAAATTCTCACAAGGGTAACAGCACCAGCAGCAGCCAAAAAGAGAGAAACCAGACTGTGAGTGACATCACAACTGATCTGCAGGAGAAGAGTTTATTGCTTCTGAAAGCATCTGGTGGTCATTTTCCTCAGGGCATCCTTGAGCTCCTGGTTCCTCAGGCTGTAGATGAGAGGGTTCACTGCTGGAGGCACCACTGAGTACAGAACTGCAAGCACCAGATCCAGGGATGGGGAGGAGATAGAGGAGGGCTTCAGGTGGGCAAGGATTACAGTGCTGACAAACAGGGAGACCACAGCCAGGTGAGGGAGGCAGGTGGCAAAGGTTTTGTGGCATCCCTGCTGAGAGGGGATCCTCAGCACTGCCCTGAAGATCTGCACATAGGATACCACAATCAACACAAAACAAACAAAGAATAAAAAGGCACTGAGCACAATAAGCCAAAGTTCCCTGAGGTAGGATGTGGAGCAGGAGAGCTTGAGGATCTGGGGGATTTCACAGAAGAACTGGTGCACAGCATTGCCCTGGCAGAGAGGCAGGGAAAATGTATTGGCTGTGTGCAGCAGAGCATAGAGAAAGCCACAGGCCCCCACAGCTGCTACCATGTGGACACAAACTCTGCTGTCCAGGAGGGTCTCATAGTGCAGGGGTCTGCAGATGGCAACATAGCGATCGTAGGACATGGTGGTGAGGAGAAAATACTCTGTAGCAATTAGGAATACATAAAAGAGGACCTGGAGAACACATCCTGTGTAGGAGATGTCCCTGGTGTCCCAAAGGGAATTGTCCATGGATTTTGGCACAGTGGTGGAGATGGCACCCAGGTCAAGGAAGGAGAGGTTGAGGAGGAAGAAGTACATGGGGGTGTGGAGGTGGTGGTCCCAGGCTATGGTGGTGATGATGAGGCCATTGCCCAGCAGGGCAGCCAGGTAGATGGCCAGGAAGAGGCAGAAGTGCAGGAGCTGCAGCTGCCTTGTGCCTGGGAATGGCAGGAGGAGGAAGTGGGTGATGGAGCTGCTGTTGGACATCTGCTGCCTGTGGGAATGTCTAAGAAAGAAAAGAAAACAAAACTTTATGACAGACTCCTCTGAGAAGAAGCACTCCAGGGGTCACCGTGATCCCACAGCTGAAATGGATTTGCTGTCTGGTTTTCTCTTGCTGAGGCTGCTGTGAGGAGCAGGACCTCAGGCCATGTGCTGCCAAGGGCTCATCTGGGCTCTGCTACAGTGGAGCTACAATCTGTTCATCATTTCTTGCCCACTGCCCTGCACTTTCCCCTGTGCTGCCTTGCGGGTGTTATGCCCAAATTAGCCTTTAGAACCCCCCCAGCTCTCTGTGCTCTGAGGAGTGCAGGGGAGCACTGATTCAAAGGACAGCTCTGTGAACTCTTCTCTGTCCCAGCCCAGAAGTGCAGCTGTGAGAGACAGAGCAGGACACAGCCTCTCCTGAAGAGAATCAAAGGACTCTGGGAGCTTAGTCCTGACCCCCAAGGGAAGGCTCAGCACTGCCCAGTATCCTATGGCAGATCTGGGCCTTCCTGGGGGCAGTTCCAATCCCAGCAGGATGGGCAGAGCAGTCAGGGATCCTGGAGATGAGATGTTCTAAAGAGTCATTGCCCAGCAGGCAGCAAGCCTGAGACATCTGCAGAGAAGTACGGAGATGGCAGCTTGAACACAGCCTCCCCTAGGTCTTCTTTGCAAATTCCCCTCATCCCCAGCCCATATCTCTCCTGCCTGGAGCTGTCCCTCTCAGGAAAGGCTCAAGATCACCTCAGACTCACCCTGTCAGCACCTGCAGTGACTTCTCCAGTGAGCTCTCAGCATCCTCCCAGTCCTGGCTGTCTTGAAGCTCTCTCTGCTTTCCTCATCTCCCTGAGATGCCCTGGCAGTGCCCTCAGCCCTGCTGTGCTGTGCATAGGAGCTGCTCCTGGCCAGATCTCCATGCAGCCCAGGAGCCTGGCCCAGCTCAGCAGCAGATGATCAGCACAGGGCATTTAAAGGAGCCCTCTGGTGGCTTTGGTGCCAGGTAAACCTCAGGGAAGGAGAGGAAGCTGATGAAACCTCTGCAGAAGTCAGTCAGAGTCAAACTCTGAAGTTTCTTGTAGTGTTAATTGGTTCCACTTGGGGACACTACAGGGAAAATGCCCTCAGGGTCTGGTGAGAGCAGAGAAGTGAGGCAGTGCTGACAGGTCAGGACAAGCAGCTCAAGGTGGCTCTGCTGCTGAGGAAACCTGGAGGGGTTTCATTGATCCAAAGGGCCAAGCCCTGACCCGCAGCCCCTGGCAAGGCAGATCCTGTCCCTTACCTGTGGCTCATGGCTCTGCTGGGGGCAGTGGGGAGTGAGGATGAGCAGTGACCAGGGTAGGACCTTGTCAGGTTTTGCTGTGGTTTGCTTGCAAAGAGACAACTCCTGCTGAAATGTATTGAACTGTACCTTTAAAAATATTTTTTATCAGATACTTTGATCAATAAAATCCTCTCCAATTAGCTGCAGAAACCTTGGCAATAATTAGAGGTTCAGCAGTATTTAATGAGCCCCATGGAGGATTTGGGGCTGATTACATCATCCTCAGGTACTGCCAGGAGACTCTGCCAAGATACTGCCAAGAAGCTTCTCAACATGTCCAAGTCAGAAGCAAACTCCAAAGTACCTTGAAGCACTGATTGGCCTCACTGAGGCTTGTTACTGACAAAGGCTCCCCAGGGACTCGTTAGAGCAGCTTGTTAGAGGCCAGGATTGCAGGGAGACAAAGGCAAAGTACAGGGGAGAAAAACTTGCCTTTGGTCTAGGAAGCAGAAAGGCCAAGCCCTGACCACTGCCCTTGGACTAGAAGAACCTCAAAGCCAAGTTTCTCCTCACAGGCTTTGGTGGCAGAGGTAACTGCCAGATCCAAGGGCACAAAGCCCTTGGTCCTGTTGGGCCACTCAGCCTTGCCAGAGGCCTTGGCCATCCCTACTGCAGCCTCTCCTACACTGTCCGCTGCCTGGAGCTCTTTCCCTTCAGGCTGCTGACACCAATCTTGCCTCCCCACCCAGCTCTTCCCCTGCCATTTCCATCCCTTCCCTGAGCTGTCTCAGCTCTCCCTGCCATTTCCTGACCCCTCTGGATGGCCTCATGCATAGCAGCTCTGCCCTTTCAGGTACATGTCTTTGCCCTCCTCTCCAGTCTGAACCTTCCAAGCTGCACTTTGTGGAGGTTTTGGTCTCTTCCTGCTCCCCAGAAGAGCTCCATCCTCTCTGAAACCACCCTTCAGCCTTGTGCACACTGCTATGGCAGTGCCCTGAGCCTTCATTCAGCAGGCTGAAGCAGCCCAGGTCCCTCAGCCTCTCCACAGTGATGTCAACCCTCATCCTGGCAGATTCTATTCTAATATTTATATAATTCATATTTCATATACATAGATTAATAACCTCTTTGTCACACCTTGCTGCTAGGAAATGTTATGGAGCAGGTCATGCTGCACTTGCAATATAACCAGGTGACCAGGCCCAGTCAGCAGGGGTTTATGAAAGGCAGGTCCTGCCTGACTAAACTGATCTCCTTCTACAGTAAGGTGACCTGGCTAGGGGGTGAGGGAAGGGCCATGGACACTGTCTGCCTGGACTTTAGTGAAGCCTTTGACACTCTGCCTGTCACAAAGGAGAGAGAGCAGGCAGGACAGTTACGAAACAGCAAACCTCTGCTTATTACAATGCAATCTGCTCCCCTGCCAATAGAATCAAATGAGCAATTGGATTGTCAGCTGGGGAAGTTCTGTTATTCAGCTGCTTAGACTACCAAATTATTTGGAACATTTCCATGTTGGGAAAGATGAACCAAAACTTGCCCCAGCTCACTTAGAAAAGGGAAAATCTCCCAGGGATACCCAGAAATTACACTCCCCAAAGAGCAGAGAGAGGGAGGTGGAATTCTTTAGGTTCCATGCTAGCAGGGAGCAGTGTCTTGCCAGGCAGAGGGACAAATCCTGAGTGAGGCAAGCCCCCAGGAACCATCCCCTGGCAGTGAGAAGTTGCTACCAGTCCCAGCGCACTTTGCAAAGCCCCAGGACAATCTGCAGAGCCTGGGAAGAAGCTTCCAGAGCTGCTGCTGTTATGCTGCCGCCAGAGCAGCCAGCTACCCAAGCCTTACCAGCTAGCATACAGCAGCTTCCCACCCCTGCTTGGGTGCAACTCAGTGAGTGCTTTACTGCCTCCTTTGTTTGATGGTTCTTGTGGATGTGGTGAAGGCACATTGTGCCCAGAATTATGCCCCAGATACTGAAACTTGTCCCAGCATGTGTGGACACATTCCCCTCCTTTCCTGAAAGGAACAAAGGCCAAGGTGTTAGCCAGGCAGCACAAACAACTGCACACACCCATGGCATGGGATGCTGGTGCTGATATCAAGTATAGCATAATGCTAGCTTCAGGCTTCCTATAGGCTAAAGCCAGTTGTTTATGAGAGTGCCCATTGGCCAAACCTGGCCTAGAGGAACTTGCAAGTATTGCCCCAACTTGTAAATAAGTTGCCCTCTTTCTCTTTGTCCCCTCTCTCCTTGCCTGAGCTGCTAAGCTTGTTGCCTACATGCCACAGTCTTTGCTATTAAGCTCATCCATAAGAAGTCTTCACACACCTCCCATTACAGACTGAATGCTTTTATCACCTCCCAGTGCATGCTGGATCCTAGGATGCCCTCCCAGTACAACCTGGCCCCCTTCCATCCTCTCTACTCAGTCCCCTGCTCCAATGCAGTGGATCTGAGCCAATCCCTCACCTTGCCCCTTACAGTTCAGCCCCTCCCAAACCCACCCCTAACCTTGACTCTGCCCCCATTGCTCATCCTGTCTCCAGCCTTTACCCTTGGCATTGGCCCTTGGGTGTTAACCCCAGGCCTCAACCCAGCCACAGCCCACCCTCTGCCTCTCAGAACTGACCCTCACCTCAGCCCTTCCCAGAACACTCAGCAGGACATGTGAAGGAAGGAGACTTCTGAACTTTCTCACTAACTGTTAGAAACTCTCCCACTAGTTCAGAGCTTAGATTTCTGACATCAAGAAAGTAAACCTGGAACTTGGGAGAGCAAATGGAGATAGAGCAGCAGATGGCAGCTCTAGACAGAGAAAGAAATAAGGCTGAGTCTGGAAAGCAGGCTGGGTTCTCACACCCCTGGGCCTCACTAACAAGAGAAGGACAGTTCTGTGGGATTGGCAGAGGACCAACAGGAAAAATACAAGACAGAAGACATGGGGACTGCAATGTTGTTGAAAGGACAGGAGGTGGCAGCAAAGACCAAGACATGGAAGGACTTTATCAAACAAGATTTTATCCTTCCAATGCCTGTGATTACTGAGTCCTAGATGAGGACCAGAGTTAACCTTTTTAGCACAGGTACATTTTGGAGTGAGCATTCCATGTCCATGCAGGTTAGTGAAGGATACTGCTGAATGGCTAGGGGAGGCACTGAGTGTGATTTCCTCACTTCACATTGAAGACCCTCACAGAACCCCTCAAGTACACCTCCCTGAAGTGGGCACATGGCTTCATCTCTGGCCCTGGGGAAGAAATGTCCCCAAAAGTGGCCTTTTGGGAAACAAATGTCAAAGAAAAACCAAGCAAAGACAATATTTTATTAGGGTTGGGGTTTCCATTCTGATCAGGCATTATCCTTGGGATGAGGTTTTTCTTTTCCCTCTAGGAATCCCAAAGTGTTGAGGAACAAACAGCCAAATCCCAGCCCAGCTGCAGTGGTGGCAGTGGCTGTGCTAACTCAGCACTGTCATTACTCTCCTCAGCACTGGCTGGTGCTGAGAAGGGCAGGGGCACATTTGCTCCTGAGTAAAGAAGGTGTAAAAGAGGAGATTTCAGTTCAATCTGCTGGAAAAGGCCCCCTGAGGGGGTCACGTTTGGCCTGGCAGTGCCAGGGTCGGTGTATTGCTGAGTCCCCTGGGGCATGCTGGTCACCTGCATAGGGGCAAATATGCCAGGTGAGGGAGGAGCTGTGGATGAAACCCTTGCTGCAACCTGTGCAGGGGAAGGGCTGGCACTGTGTGGGTGCAGCGGTGCTGGCTGAGGGCAGCCATCTGGGTGGAGCTCTTGCCACAGGCAGCTCAGGGGTGCAGCTGCTTCTGGCTGTGGACGCAGCAGTGCTGGATGAGGTTGGAGCTGAGGGTGAAGTTGTTGCCATAGTCACCACTGACAGAGGGCTGGGCACTGAGCTGGGGGCAGTGAGGCTTCAGAAGCTCCAAGCTGGGTGGGAAGCTTTGCCCACCCTCAGGACACTGATGTGGCTGCTTGGGTGGCACAGAGAGGCTGATATGGGTTTGTCCTCTTCCTCCTCTTCATCTTCCTCCTCCTTCTCTTTATTCTTCTGCTATTCCATATCACCCTCCTCTTCTACATCATCCCCTTTGTCCACTTCATAATTATTGCCCTCTTCCTCCTCCTAATCCTCACATACTTCATCCTTGATGCCCTCATCCATGTCTTCATCAACCACTTCTACTATTCCTCAAAGCTGAGCTTTGGCTCTTCCAAATTATTCTTCAGGCGATTCTTCTCCTCCAAGATCTTGTCCAGGTCCTTCTGGGAGGCCATGCTGCTGAGAGGAATGGTCACCCCTGTGCTCTTGGGCAAATCCTTGGGGACCAAGTGACTGAGAAGTAAGGACACTGTGTGTGACTTCTTGCAATGGAGGGATCAGAGCCCTAACTCCTGTGCTGAGTCCCCTGGCTGTAGTGCTGATGGCTCTGGCACCTCCAGGATGTAGCCATCCCAACCATCCCCCTCTGGCCATGCAACTGATACCTGACCACCTGGGGTCAGGGAGGTGAACTCCTAAATTCCCATCATAGCCAATGACCCTCACAGATCCACAAATGGTGAAGTATGGTTTGGGAGGAGGGTCTGGAGAGGGTTGAGAGATGCTCAGAGGTCAGCTGGAGCCTTGGATCTTGCTGCTGTTCCAAAGTTGGGTTCTTTACCTTCTGGCCTGTTCAGAGCAGGTCTGAAAACTTTGCTCCTGCCAAGCACAAAGGAACAGGGCTGATGGAGAGAAGAGCAGGATATGACCCCAGGCAGAAAGAAGCAAAGGGCTTCAGAGGAGAGGACTGACCTGCAAGGAATGGCTCAGTGCTGACCAGGGCTCTCCCAGCCTTGCACTGCTCTCCCTATAGCTTTAGGGTTTGTCACCTCCTGCCAGCTCAGTGCATCTGTGCTTGGATCACAGCCAACATGGAGGTGATAGAAAACTCTGAAAGCAAAAAACTTCAGGGTCATTGCAAGTGGCAAAAGATCCCAGGATGATTCAGCATCCAAAGTTCTCCAGCTCAGAGAAACATCTGATGAAAGTCAAGGATCTCCACCTCTCAAACACTGACCCTAAAGCCAGAGCCTTGGAACTCTCCTGGATCACAGCAGCTGTGTCCAGCATCTTCCCCATTCAGACATCTCTCAGGCACAACCTGCACCAAGGACCAGCACCAAGTCAGACTTCTCCAGGCTCAGGTCTCATCCTCTGAGAATGGTGAAGCTTTGTGAGTGTTTGCCCTGATCTCCAGCAGAATGAAACTGAACTCCAGGGCAGCCTCTCTGCCAGCCACCTCTCCACCTCTCTGTGTCTTTGAACAGACGCCTTTCCTGTTACCATGTTGGGGGGGCTCTATGTTCCTCTAGAGGCAGCCAGCTCTGTGCCTGTGTCTGTGTGCTTGGTGCTTATCTCCAAGATCTGAATTCAGGATTGGATCATGAGGAAGGGCTGCTAGGATCCAACCTTTTCATCTGCTTCTCACTCTCAAGAACTCTTGACTGGCTGAGAAATCACAGCCATGGCAGAACTTGTTGCCTTTGCCTCATCCTAGTGGACAGGCAAGCTGCTGAGAGACAGCTTGTGCTGAGCAGATGGTTCCAGAGGGCTTGGATTGCTGAGGCAACTTTCTCAGCCTTGGATTTGCTTTGCTTCCAAACAGCAACAATTCTTCTGTGGCTGTGGGTAGGTTGGGGAGGGTGAGAAGCAAAGTTGTCCACTCAGTGTCAGCCCTCAAAGGACAGCTTCTCCTCCCAGTCCAGACCCTCTGAGCAGACAGCCTGCATCATTCTGGCTTGGTGGATGCTGCTGTCACCTCTGCCCTCATCTGAGAAAGAATCAGAGATTACCATCAAAATCTGAGCTTTGTGAGGTGCACTTGGAAATCTGCAAGTAAACAACAAAGACACAAAGAGCTCCTTAGGGCACTTGGGAATCATTCCATGAACTTCAGGTACTAAGAGAAGAGTGAAGAAACTGTGCAAGAAGCAAGAAGCAAAACACAAAGTACCTTGAAGCACTGATTGGCCCCACTGAGGCTTGTTACTGCCAAAGCCTCTCCAGGGACTCGTTAGAGCAGCTCAGGAGAGGCTGTGATTGCAGCAGACAAAGGCAAAGTGCAGGAGAGCAAACTCTGGCTCTGGTTTCTGCAGCACAAAGGCCAAGGCCTGAGCACAGCCCCTGGGCAGGCAGATCCTGTCCCACAGGCAGATCCTGTCCCACATGTGTGGGTCAAGGCTCTTCAGGTGCAGTGGGGGTGGGGGGTGGGTTTCATAGCAGCATAGCATGGCCTAGGCTGGAAGGGACCTCAGAGCTCATCTGCTCCAACCTCTCTGCCATAGGCAGGGATGCCTCTCCAACAGACTCAGCTGTTCAAGGCCTCATCCAGCCTGGCCTTCAACACCCTCAGGAGAGGGCATCCTACCTGGGCAGCCTATTCCAGAGTCCCACAACCCTCATACTGAAGAAATTCTTCCTAATACCCAGTCTAAGCCTCCTTTTCCTCACCTTCAAACCTTTCCCTCCTCTCCTGTCACCAGACACCCTCATGAAAAGTTCCTCTCCAGCCTTCCTTTAGGATCCCTGAAGGGTTTGTGATGCTGAGTAGAGGACAAGGGCCTGACAGTCCCCAGCCTTCCTGGGGCTGTGGAAAGAGGCAGTGAGGCCCTCCCAGTGCCTTAGGACAACATCTCCTCACAGGCCTCAGGGGCAGAGAATTGCCAGAGTCAAGAGGGCACAGCCTTGGCTTCTCTTCATCACTCCCACCACTGCCATTGCCCTTTGCCAGCTCTCCCACAGCTTTGTCCTGCACTGTCTCACAGCTGCTTCTCCTGCCCTGCAGGCTGCAGACACTCATCTCACTTCCCCACCTTGGCCTTTCCATGCCTTCACTGACACCTGCCCACACTCACCCTCTGCTCCTTGGGACACAAAGAGAAGGGCTGATCCCACACTCCTTCTGGAGAACTTCTCAAGCCACAGCACTACCCTTTGAGAGATTTCTTGCTCCTCATGACCAGTCTCCACCTGCCAGGCTGCACCATCTGGCAGTGTTCCTCTCTCCTGCTCTTTCCTACCTCACCAGGAGCTCCCAAGGCTGCTGGCCTTGCAGTTTCTTGGCTAGACAGCACCAAGCCCTGCGCCTGCTGCAGTCCCATCAGGTACTCAGGCAGCAGAGACACAGCAACCAACCCATCAGCCCCTTCCTGCAGTCAGCCCAGGCCCTTTGGCAGAGGGCATCTCCCAGATCACTGTGCCCATCTGCCAGCCAGGAGCCCAGGGCTGCCCTATCAGCTCCTGCAGACACAACTGACCTCACAGTCCCTTTCCCAGCTGTGTTCCTGCTGTTGGACAATCCCCTCAGGAGGCAGAAGTGGCCTCACCTCCCCCTTCCCAGTCCTTGGCTTCCTACTGAATGGTGAGTTCCTGAGACACAACTGAGCACAGGATTGCACGCTCAGCCCTCAGCCTCCTTGTGGCCAGAGCCTGAGCAGATCCAAGTTTCACCAGATCCATCTGGGAGATTTCCTACCAAGGGTTTGAGTGGAGAAGCTGCTGGCTCTGTCCGGCTGCATCTGTGGAGGAGCCTCCTGCACATCCTCTTGTCCAATGATCCTGCTCAGGGCAGGGTTAAGCAGATGAGGTCCCTCAAGGGCTCTGCCCAGTTTGGCTTCATCTCCAGAGGAGCTGCAAAGGCCCTGGGTCAGATGGTGCAGGGAGTTCATGAAGACATTCCCCAGTGCTGGCCCAAGGGCTTGCCCTGAGGGATGCCACTGGGAAGTGTTTGACAGGAGGACTTTACCCTTGTGACGTTTGGGCTTCATTCACCACCCAGCCACCACCTCATCCATTTCTACACTCCAGCTCTCAGCAGTCTGGCTCTAAAGAGGCTATAGGGGACTATGGCAAAGCCCTGGCTAATGTCCAGGCACCAAACATCCCCTTCTTGCCCCTGCTCATATGGGTTCAGCAACACCTCTCTTGTCCTGCAAGGGCCTGCAAATGGCTGCAGAGGTGTTTGAGCCTTCACCTTCCCAGGGACTGTGCTGAGGGTGACCAGCCTGCAATGTTCCCCACCCTCATTTTTTGTGTTCTTGGAGAGGCCTTCACCAAGGAGTTCAGAACCTCTGGTATGGCTCTGTGCACATCTCAGGGCACAGTCCAGCAAGGGTGATGTGAGCAGACAGCAGCCTGCCCAAGACATCTGAGATGAATCTCCCTGGGCCAGCAGGGTTTGTTCTGGAGTGACACACAGCAATGTCCCAGCTCTGTCAGGTGTTCACATGGGAGCTAGCCTAACAGACCCTAATGGAGTGTGGGATGTTCCGAGACAGAGTCTTTCCCCATCACTCACACAGGCCCTGCCCTGCAGCAGTCAGAAAGTCTCCCTGGCCTCCTGCTGTCCCTGCCAGACGCTGGGACCGTCCTCAAAGCTCCAGTGCCTTGGCACCCCCAGCAATAGCTGATGGTGTTTGTGCTCAGGTTCACCTCAGCTCATCTGCTGACATCTCATCTGCACAATGCAAACAGGCACTGCTGACCTCCTGAGGCCATGTCCTCTTCTGGAAGGACAAAGAGTCTATGCAAGCTGAGGTGTGAGGCTGCTGCTGGAAACAGTGGTTGTGAAGCCCAGTCTAGGATGACTGCCCTGGGACAGCTTCCCCAGGGTGTCCAGTGAAGACAGACACAGTCCAGACCCTTCTCTGCTCATCCTCCAGGTCACTTGCAGGAGGCCTAGCTATGTGAGGACACTGCTGTGTGCCCTAGCCCTGCACACTCACACACTTTAGCTGTTCCCTGCTCTTTGCATCTGTTGGACAATTTCTTGGGCATGTTCTTGAAGGAAACTTTGGAAGAAGACCTAAGGCTTCAGACACTGCCCTAAGCAGATCACCTGTCTGTGTGGTACTGTTCTTGTGGAGAGCAGGTGAATGGGCACATGGCCTGTCCCTGCCTGTGATCACAGACTGCCACACTGCAAAGCCCTGACCAAGCTTCCAGGCCTTAGACCAACACAAGGGATCAGAAGGGGAGTGTGGGAGTGGAAAGAGAGGAGTCTATGAAGACCAAGCATTGCTGCTCCCTGAGAGCACTGGTCCTGGGTCTCGGTCTGAAGGGCGAAAGAGACTCAGCCCCCTTGGAACATTCCTGAGTTATGAAATTAGAAGCACAAAGGAGGCCAAATTATCAACAGCCAGGCTGCTTATTAACAGAATAAAGTGAATGGAACAGAAGAAGGGAGAGAGAGAAGGAAGAAATGGAGAGAGAGAGAGAGAAGGGGAAAGGAATTATATTAGCACACCCCCCACCCCCCAAGATGGTTTGGGTGGGAGGAAGGGTGCTGCTGCTTTGGCTTGGGGGAGATGTCATTCTTGTTGACTTGTACTGTCTTCCCTGAAGGAGGAGGGGAGGGAGGGCAGCCTCTAGCATGTGGTGTCTTCAGCTCCATGAGCTGTATCAGGGAGAACTTAGCACAGGGAGAGAGGGTTGCTCCTGGTCTGCTGCCTCCTGTGTATTCTTTGTGTGTTTGCAGGGGTCCCCTCCTTCCCCTTCTACCTGCCCATACACACAATACCCATCAGGGGCTGATCCATTCTCCTTTTCAACATCCTTCCTTTCTGGGGGATCTGATGGGTAGGGATGATTGCACATTGCACAGAGTCTTTACCCAGAGGGTCTGTCCATTACACATTTCTGTTGTCTGGGAGCAAAGGTGATGTTTCCATTCTTGATTCACATCAAGAGAGACAAGATTTGGTCTCTTACATGCTGCTGTGCTGGGACTATTTACTGCTGTACTTCTTGACAGCAAAGTGCCTCTGAAACTTCAGAAAAGGTTTGGAGGAAAGGTCTCAGGAAAAAAAAGTTACTAACACTTCTCTTTATTATTTAAACAAAAAAGGAGCTCAGAAAAACAAAACAAAGAATAAATTAGAACTGGGCTGACAACATTATAAAATAAAAATCTACCACCACCACCAAAAAAAACCAAACAAGCCAGGCTGCACTAAGTGGCATCAGAACTGCTCTGCAGGAGAAGACAAAGAGTTTATTGCTTCTGAAAGCATCCAGGGATCAGTTGGCTCAGGGCAGCCTTGAGCTCCTGGTTCCTCAGGCTGTAGATGAGAGGGTTCACTGCTGGAGGCACCACTGAGTACAGAACTGACACCACCAGGTCCAGGGATGGGGAGGAGATGGAGGAGAGCTTCAGGTAGGCAAAGAAGCCAGTGGTGATAAACAGGGAGACCACAGCCAGGTGAGGGAGGCAGGTGGCAAAGGCTTTGTGGCGTCCCTGCAGAGAGGGGATCCTCAGCACTGCCCTGAAGATCTGCACATAGGACACCACAATGAACACAAAACAGACAGATGCTAAACAGACACTGGCCACAAGAAGCCAAAGTTCCCTGAGGTAGGATGTGGAGCAGGAGAGCTTGAGGATCTGGGGCACTTCACAGAAGAACTGGTCCACAACATTGCCCTGGCAGAGGGGCAGGGAAAATGTATTGGCTGTGTGCAGCAGAGCAGTGAGGAATCCCATGGCCCAGGCAGCTGCTGCTAGGTGGAGACAAACTCTGGTGCCCAGGAGGGTCTCATAGTGCAGGGGTCTGCAGATGGCAACATAGCGATCATAGGCCATGACTGTGAGAAGGAAATATTCACCTACAATCAAGAGGAAAAAGAAAAAGACCTGCACAGCACATCCTGCATAGGAGATGTCCCTGGTGTCCCTCAGGGAATTTGCAATGGATTTGGGCACAGTGGTGGAGATGGCACCCAGGTCAAGGAGGGCAAGGTTGAGGAGGAAGAAGTACATGGGGGTGTGGAGGTGGTGGTCCCAGGCTATGGTGGTGATGATGAGGCCATTGCCCAGCAGGGCAGCCAGGTAGATGGCCAGGAAGAGGCAGAAGTGCAGGAGCTGCAGCTGCCTTGTGCCTGAGAATGGCAGGAGGAGGAAGTGGGTGATGGAGCTGCTGTTGGACATTTGTGCCCTTTGTGCACAGTGCAGTAGCCAAAAGGCAAAGGCAGTCACAAGTCAATGGAGCACAACCAAAGCCATTTCTCAGCCCCTGATACAGAGACTTAAGTTCTCTTTTGGAGGAGACCTCCCTCCAGCTCTGTTGCTGGACTCTTTTGTGCTGTCTGAGCATGCAGGGAGGAGCAGAGACTCTTCCTGCTTCCTGCTGCTGAGTCAGTCCTGCTCTGCAGCAGGGGAGTGCTGGAGGCAGCAGCAAGCTCTGGTGTCCACTTTCAGATGAGAGTTCCAAAGCAGAAAGGCTTCTCAGCATCTCCCAGTGCTAAGGAGAGAGGGTAGAAAAAGGCAGTTCCTGAATGTTTTAGGCTTTTGTACTCCATCTGTCCACATCTCACCCCCAGAGTGGTCATGGCTGTCACAAGTTCTCACACACAGCATTTCTGCTGCCCTCAGGGGGAACAGAGAGAGCAGAAGCCTGCAAGGCAAGAGGCTGCCTGTGGCTCAGAGCAGAGTGAGGGGAGCTGTTCTGGCCCTGCTGCCACTTCCCCACTTCTCTGGGCTTGTGCCCTGCTGAGCTGGAGGTGATCACACTCCCATGTCCCCCTGAAAAGCCACCAGACCCTGCTGAGAGCAGAGGGATCCCCCACAGACCACTCAGTGTCTCAGCCTCTCTCAAGGTCTCAGCACCACACTTCCAGCCCAGCACACTCAGGGCTCATTGCAACACCCAATGGCATTTCCTCTGCCTCTGCTGCAGCTCTGGCTGCAGAGAAGGTGCTTCACACCTTGGAGCCCACAACCCTGAGGCTTTTTGGGTTGTTCGGGAAGAGGAGGCCAAGGGCCTTGCTCAGAGGCAGGTTCTGGCCTGGAGCGGATCAGATGGAGATGTCTGAATGTTCCCTCCCACAACATTGCTGGGTTCAGTTTCCTCCCCTGATCAGATCCCTGCTGCCTGGAGGTTCTCACCCTGGCAGGAGTGTGCTGGGTGATGGATTTGCCCTGCTCACACAGCCCAGCCCAGCCCCTCTGCACTCACCTACAGAAACCTGCCTGTTTGCAGGGCACTGGCCAGAGGCATCCTGATGAGTGCAGCCAGGGTGCTGCTGGTGCTGTCCACAGGCAGAGGCTGAAGGCTCTTTAGGAAGCTCCCTGCAGGCCTCCTGACCACTCCAAGATACACCTCCCCAATTTCAAGGACTTGGATGGTCTTTTTCTACCTCTCTTTCACTCCGCACTTGCTCTTGTCCTCAGAATAGGAAACTGCAAACACAGACTCAGGAACTCTTCTCTCTTTAGAGCAGGCCCTGCTTGGACCTTGTCCTTGAAATATCCCTTTGGAAGTTCCCTGGTGATGAGCTGCATCTATGAGAATCCCTGACCCACACAGCAGCCTCTCCATAGAAGAAGGGCCCTGCCCCACCCTGCCCTGCTCTGCACTGCCAGGGGTGGCTCCTGCCACCCACACCTTCTCCCCACAGCAAGCATCAGCTGCGGCTCTGCCAGCTTTAGGAGATGCCTCCCAGAACTGCACCTGAACCACCCTGCACCCACAGCCTCACTGTGTCAGAGTGCAGTGACTTCTCCAGTGAGCTCTCAGTCACCCTCTCAGTTCTGGCCACCTCGAAGCTCTCTCTGCCTTCTTCATCTCCCCGAGACCCTCTGGCAGTGTCTTCAGTCCTGCTGTGCTGTGCAGAGGAGCTGCTCCTGTCCAGAGCTGTCTCTCTGTAGTGCTGCCTCCTCGCCAGCAGCACCTTCCAGCCCAGGAGCCTGGCCTGGCTCAGCACAACAGAACCAGCCCAAGGCATTTATAGAAGCCCTCTGGTGGCTTTGGTGCTGAGTCCATGAACCTCAGAGACTGAGAAGCTGATGAAACCTCTCCAGAAGTCAAAGTCAGATTCAAACTCTGAAGTTTCTTCTACTCTTAATGGGTCCCAGTGAAGCATACTGGGAAAGGGTCCCCAGGGTCTGGTTAGAGCAGAAGGAGACAGTGGATGCAAGGGAAGCATCACAGGAGGCACTGAAGCATTTCCAGGCTGTGGTGAGAGCAGAGAACTGAGGCAGTGCTGACAGGTCAGGACAAGCAGCTCAACGTGGCTCTGCTGCTGAGTAAACCTGGAGGGGTTTCACTGATCCAAAGGACCAAGCCCTGACACCCAGACCCTGGCAAGGCAGATCCTGTCCCTCAACTGTGTCTCTGGGCTCCTTAGGGGGCAGTGGGGAGTAAGGTTGAGCAGTGCCCAGGGTAGGACCTTGTCAGGTTTTGCTGTGGTTTGCTTGCAAAGAGACAACTCCTGCTGAAAAGGAATGAAATGTACCTTTAAGTATAGTTTTTATCAGATGCTTTGTTCAATAAAAACCTCTCCAATTAGCTGCAGAAACCTTGGCAATAATTAGTGGTTCAGCAGTATTTAATGAGCCCCATGGAGTATTTGGCACTGATTACATCATCCTGAGGTACTGCCAGGAGACTCTGCCAAGGTACTGCCAAGAAGCCTCTCAACAAGTCCATGTCAGAAGCAAACTCCAAAGTACCTTGAAGCACTGATTGGCCTCACTGAGGCTTGTTACTGACAAAGGCTCCCCAGGGACTCGTTAGAGCAGTTTGTTAGAGGCCAGGATTGCAGGGAGACAAAGGCAAAGTACAGGGCAGAAAAACTTGCCTTTGTTCTAGGAAGCAGAAAGGCCAAGCCCTGACCACTGCCCTTGGAATAGAAGAACCTCAAAGCCTCAAAGCAAAGTTTTCCCTCACAGGCCTTGGTGGCAGAGGCAAGTGCCAGAGCCAAGGGGACAAAGGCCTTGGTCCTGTTGGGCCTCTCAACCCTGCCAGATCCCTTGGCCATCCCTACTGCAGCCTCTCCTACACTATCTCATGCCTTCAGGTCTTTCCATTCAGGCTGCTGACACCAATCTTGCTTTCCCAGCCAGCTCTCCCCCTGCCATTTCCATCCCTTCCCTGAGCTGTCTCAGCTCCCCCTGCCATTTCCTGACCCCTCTGGATGGCCTCATGCATAGCAGCTCTACCTAGGTGTCCTGATGTTTCATGTGCTCATTGAGCTACAAACAGTTCACCTTTGTGCTCCCAGTGGAGATCCACTTGGGCTACCTCACTTCTGGCAGCCTTCTCTACCTGATGATTGTTTTGGTGTTCTTCAGGAGCACAGCTCCTAGGCACGGGAGCATCACCATGGCTTACCTTCAGAGCCATGTTTCCTGCCCGAGCAGCAAGGTCCTGCCACAATGAAGCAGCCCAGATGGACTTCCCCCTGCCTTGCCAATTGATCTTCTCCCACTGCCACCATCCGAGAATCTGTGTAAAGATGAATTCCCAGATAGTTTTCTCTCAGCAATCTCCAGAGCCAGTTGGCTACTTTCATTGCTGCATATGGACTCAATTCACCTTCTCCTTCAGTGGCCTCAACAACTTCTTGTGTAGGACTCCATTCAGCAGCTCCCACCCCCAATGGTTCCCTACCACCCAACAGGATCCATCAGTAACCAGAGCATGAGGCCTTTCATCTTCAGATAACTCCTTGTATGGTGCTGCCTCCTGGGTACCAACTACTTCCTCAGGCCATGCTCTGAAATCTGCCCTCTGGCCAGTCCAGAATCTCTCCCAGAATCCCTGGGTGCTTTGGTTTCCCCAGTCCAGCTCACTGCATAATCAGTGCTGCTCACTCACTGCCTGTAGTGCTGGGCTCATGATGTGGAGAGGGAAAGTTCCCACTGAACATCCAGTGCAGCACAGGCAAGCTGGGTGCTGAGAGGAGAGCTGCTTCTGTCCCCATTACTTCTGAAGCAGCTCCAGCTCCTTCCTAGGTTGCTGTCTTGGGTTTAAGGAATGAGGCAGCTGCTCTGTGACCCTTCTCTGAAGTAGTTCAAGAAAGCCTTCCACACAGGATTGGAGAGAATGGAAAGTACTCTTCATAACTCCATCCTACAGTACAGAGCATAGAAAAGTCACAAAATCCAGTCCACCTCAGCAGAGGCTCTCCAAAAACCTCCTCAGATCTAAGCTTCCCACAGCCTTCCTCCAAACAGAGCCAAACACCCAGGCTGCAAATGCCCCCTCCTGCACCATGCCTCTTTGGCCCTGCCCCATACCTGAGTGATGCAGCTGCAAATTCTGCTTGCCAGCTCCAGGCTGAGCCAGACCAGGCCACTCTGGGCTCCAGTTGGCAGCATTGCCATGGCTGAACCTGGCCTCACTCCCTTGCGCCAAACCCCATTAAAGCTCTGTGAACATCCCAGGAGCAGAGAGGGAGGAAAAGAGAAGAACAACAGAAATGTTCATTTGTATAGAGCTGCAGGGCTTATGGGAATGAAACAACAAAAGATTGCACTTTCCTGACCACCTCCTGGACCTATCTAGCCCCTGAAGGGCTCTACTCTATAGTTTAAGACATCCCAGTGTCATAAACTTGTGTTAAACACACAAGAGCTGCTAAGATCTCCTTCTCAGGTGGTGTGTGGTGGGCTTCTGAGCCTTCATATCCTCTACTCCAAAATCCCAATGGCTGACCTCGGGTTTCACCTGATGTCTTCTGCCAGAGACTCCAAGTGAGACCATGCTCACTGCCTGCACTGCAGAGAGCATTTTACAGCAATGCTCCTGTTTGGATAGGCCCAAGTGCTCCTGCACAGCTATCTGTTCTTTGATCTGTTCGAAGCCTTGTTGCTTACTGCCCCACTCAGAATGATTCTTCTTTCAGGTCACTCAGTAGAGAGGGCTCACAAGCTGACTGTACGTGGTGGGTTGAAATTCCACTCCCCAACATTAACTTTGCCAGACCAACTCAGTTGGAAGCAAATTAAGCTGCATTTACAAGCAAGAACTGCACTCTACAATGGAGTGCAATGAATGTGTGCAAAATATACAGGAGTTAGAATATTATACAGAGATTTACAATTAGCAAACAACACAGAGACCCCCTGGTCAGAGACCTGTTCCACTCCCCCCCCTTCCTCTTTTCCACAAGAGAGAAAGGAGCAGAGAGAAAAGCAAAGGGTTAGACTTAACTAAACAATGCAGCCAAGCCAAGGTCAACCAGAAGCCGATTAGTCTCTGCTGAGTGAAGCAAGCAGAGAGATCAGAAAAGAGCAAGAATTGTTCAAGTGCAGCCTGGTTCATGGCAGATATTTCTCCAATGAATTTGTTTAGAATCATCTTTAGTTTTCCTTTTGGCACCCCATAATGATTTATCTCTATTTTTCTACTTTTCTGCTCAAAATCTGTATCTGAATTTTAAAGGCATAGCCTAAAACCACCACAGCAGGTCCAGCTCAGTCTGATTTGTTACCAGTAGCACATGGAGATAGAGTTCCTGTTGTGTGTGAAAAGAACCTATTAGGGACAAATCTCCGTGTTCCCTGGCTTCAGTGTAGAAGGTATTTTGCACCACTGGTGCCATTCAGATAGGCCCAAGGGCCACTGCACAGCTCCCTCCTCTTTGATCTGCTCAAAGCCTTGTTGCTCACTGCCCCACTCACAATGATTCTGCTTTCAGGTCACTCGATAGAGAGGGCTCACAAGCTGACTGCAGCCTGGGACATGCACTCTGCAGAGCCCCACAAGGCCTAGGACAGACTGTGTCTCCTCCTTGTTGGATTGTGGAGACTTGGTTGCTATCCAGTTGGCCATGTCCATAGGTACATGACAGCATCCAGCCTGCCATTGTCTTGCCAAGAACTGAATTTCCTGAGCAGGTCCTTTGTCCTTGCTTTTCTTTATGGCAAATTCAGCCTTCAGAACTATCTGAATAATTTTTTTCTCCCTTCTCCAACACTTCTTCTGCCTTGTGGCCCTACACAATGATGTCATGGATGTACTGGAGATGTTCAGGGGCAATCAGCCTTCCCAGTGCAGTCTGGATTAGTTCATGACAAATGGCGGAGCTCTGCTTCTACCCCTGGGGCAGTCAATTCCAGGTGTATTGCACAGCCCTCCAGGTGACACCAAACTGTGGCCTGCACTCTGCTGCCAACAGAATTGAGAAGGCAGCATTGGCAATGTTGATCCCCTTCCCAGTCCCAGCTGCACCCAGCACAGCACAAAGTGGGTATCCTGATCCCAGGGCAGCTGTGGCCTGATCCTGGTACAAATGGGATCCCATTGCCATTTCCCAGCACAGGTCTGAGTCTCATCCCAGTACAAAGTGCATCTCCTGAAACCCTGATTCCATCCCAGCACAGACCAGGACCCATTGCTGCAAACTGATCCCCCAGTGCCATCCCAGTTCAGACTGGGGCCCCCTCCAGCTACAATATGAACCTCTCTGAGCTCTCCCAGTACAGACTGGGTCTGCTGTGGTGAAGGCACATTATGCCCAGATACTGAAACTTGTCCCAGCACATGGACAAGTTCCCCCTCCTTTCATGAGGGGTCCAAAAAGGCCCAGGTGGCACAGACCCCTGCACACACCCATGGCATGGGATGCTGGTGCCGATACCAAGCATGGCATAATTCCAGCTTCATGCCTCCCATAAGCTGCAGCTGGTTGTTTATGAGAGTGCCCATTGGCCACATCCAGCCTCCAGAAACCTATCAGTATTACCCCAGCTTGTAAATACATTGCCCTCTTTCGCTGTGTTCTCTCTCCTTGCTTGAGTCTAAGCTTGTGCCTTAGCCTTACTATTAAGCCAGCATCTGGGCAGGCCTCTTGAGCCTCAGCCCTGAGAGTATCTCCAGAGGAGAGACCAACACTGAGAGTCTGAGAAGCTACAGCATTGTGTTGCCAGCCTCACCGGTCGGAGGAGCCTGACGTGCCTTCAAGAGGACTGGACCCCTGAGGGTAAGATCTGCCCAGTTGCCGGGGAAGGGACTTAGTCGAGTCCGGCAGTGCAAACATCTGCCTCAGCCTGAAGCAGCTGACTGAGGAGCTGCAAACCCTGTGTGTCAGCTCAGAAAGCAGGACCAGCACTGCCTGCATGACCCTGCCATTGAGGGATGAGAAGAGGAGCTGACGCTTCCACTGCTCCGTGCCCAGTGAACCCCAGGGGAATCCAGAGCACCGTTCATGCCCTGTGCTCCAAAGCCAGGACCACTCTGATAGGGTCCTGCCTGCTCCTTCAAGCCAAGCAAAGGGGAAGTTGCCATTTCACGTAGATGTGCCTCTTCCCTAGGGCTGCCCTCACCAGCCCTGAAGATCATTGCCACGAGGGCCAGCCCCATCCCAGGATCAGCCCTATCAGCCCTGCCAGACCAACCCTGCAGGACCCCTCCCTGCCATCCAGAGGGAGCCACCTGAGTCCTGCAAAGGGAGCCTGCCTACCAGCAAGCCTACATTCCATCCCCTCTCTGCTGCCACAGGAGGGAGAAGGTTGTCTCCGCCATTGCTGTCCAGGTCAGCCCAGGAGCCAGCCCTGGCAGCAGCAGCCTGCCGGAACCTAACCTTGCTACAAACAAAGGACACAGTGTATCTTCCACCTGATTCCCACTCACTGACGTTCAGTTCAAAGCACCTGTGCCTAGCAGCACATTTCTAGTTCTAGCCTCTGACACATTGTAATACCTCTGTATAGAGTTAAGCAGCTGCCAGCGTCTCGTCGCCTGAGTTATATTAAGAGAAATTAATTCTGTAAATATTCTAATTGAGTCCAAATGATCAATACTGAACCACTTCTGGGATGTATTTCATAATCCTGCACTAGGACATGGATATAAAATAGTGACTCATTGGTTAGTGATAATTTTAATAATTAATACAAAATATTATTTCTATAATTCATATTGCATATTCATAAATTAATAACCTCTTCATCACACCAAGAAATTTAATCTCTTGTCCTGAACCTTGGCATTTGGAAGGTGGAATGTCTAACCCCCTCTTGGTGGGCTCATAGAATGGGAAGTGTCTCCCTCTCTTCCCACCCAGTTCCCTGCAGTGGGGGAGTCTTCCTGGGGTCTGCATTGAAAATACCACACCTCACAATACAGACTGGGCCCCTCCCATCCTCTCTACTCAGTCCCCTGCTCTAACACAGTGGAGCTCAACCCCTCCTGCACCTCACGTCTTAGAGCTCATCTCCTTCCCAAACCCACTCCTGACCCTGACTCTGCCCCCATTACTCTTCTTGGCCCCAGCCTTTACCCTTGACATTTGTCCTTTGATCTTAACCCCAGGCCTCAACCTAGCCCCAACACAATCCCTGCCCCTCAGAGCTGGGCCTCACCTGAGCACTGCCCAGCACTCTCAGCAGGACATGAATGAAGGAGACTCATTCCAACTGTTAGAAATTTTCCCACTCGTGAGAGTAGCTTTCAGCCATAAAGAAAGGAACCATTGAGCTTGGTGGAGCTGGAAAAGGCCACCCAAGGGGGTCACATTTGGCCTGACAGTGCCAGGGTTGGTGTATTTCTGTATCCCCTGGTGCCCACTGGTTACCGGCATGGGGGTGAATATGCAAGTGAGGTAGAAGCTGCAGCTGAAGCCCTTGCTGCAGCCTGTGCAAGTGAAGGGCTGTCACTGGTGTGGGTGCAGCAGTGCTGGCTGAGGGTGACCATCTGGGTGATGCTCTTGCCTCAGGCAGCTCAGAGGTGCAGCTGCTTCTGAGTGACAGAGATGTAAAGAGACTCTGTGTGACTTCTTGCAATGGAGGCATCTGACCCCTAACTCCTGTGCTGAGTCCCCTGGCTGTAATGCTGATGGGGATGACACCCCCTGCTACCTAACCACCCCCCTCTGGCCATGCAACTGACCCTTGACCACCTAGAGCTCAGGGGGTTGACCCCCTAAATTCCCAACACAGACAATGACCCTCAAAACCCCACAAGAGGTGACATGTGGTGGAGAGGAGGGTCTGCGGGGATTGAGAGGTGCTCAGGGGTCAGCCAGAGACTGGGGTCTTGCTGCTGTCCCAAAGTTGGGTTCCTTACTCTCTGGGCAGTTCCAGGGGGCAGATTTGCAAACTCTGCTCTTGCCTAGCCCAGAGATTCAGGGCTGATAAAGAGAAGGTACGGCCCCAGTCAGAGAGAAGCAAAGGGCTCAGAGAAGAGGACTGAACTGCAAGGAATAGCTCAGTGTTGACCAGGGTTCTACAGGAGATCAGGCAGGGCTCCTGAAGATAGGAGGTCTTCTGTGGAGACTCAGCTCCTTGCCCAGCAGACAACCAAGAGCACAAATCTGCACAAGTGAGAAGCCTGCAGGCAGCCTCTCCCAGGCCTTGGCTGCTGATTCCTCCTAGTGCCTGCAGGTTCCTCCCATTTGCTGCTCAGGGCTCTGCTGCCTGCAATTCTATTGGCAACTCTACTGCTCTGGTCCCTGGTATCCTCCCTCACCCTGCTCACAGTGCCCACCCCATCCACTGAGTGCTCAGCTCTGCCCTGCAAGCATCTCCTGCCACAGGGCTCTGCCCAAGGGTGACTCTGTGCTGTCCACTCCTCAAGAGAAGATGAGAGAAGACCTAAGGAGACAAAGAAGGGGATGTGCACATCCCATTGATACACATGAAGGCTAAAGAGCCTCATTTCAAGGGGTGTTGTTTCCTTCTCTCCCTGATCAAGTCTCTGAGATTATATTTTGGAGGAATTCTGACCCAGCCCCAGAACCAGTGCCTGGGTGAACACTGATTCCAGCTGAAGATACAGATGAGCAGCATGCTGTTAAGGGTGCTGTGTTTTGGATTTGTTACCCAGGCAGTGCTGAGAGCAGACTCTGTCCTCACTGCATGGATCAGCTGGGCAGACACCAGTGGAAACTCTGTGTATGATGTACACCACTTGCCCACTCCTCTCTTCCTCCTCCTTGCAGTAAGGACACTCACCATGGCCCAAGCACAAGCTCCTGGGGACCAGGTACTGCTGAGATCCACTGGAAGTGCTGAAACACCACAGAACAAGGCAGGCTAAGCTCTCTCTTGTTTTCCATGGACATGAAAGGACAGCAAACCTGCCTGGGGTGGGTCAGCTCTCCTCAGGTGGCTCAACTGCAGTCCATGGCAGAAGAGCAAATGCAGACTGGATGCAGGGAGTCAATGGATCTACTCACCAGGAACCAAATGAAATGAGAATCTTTTACACCCATTTTACCAACCCTGAACACAAAAATTGTAACACAACAGCCCAACCAAATTCAGGTTGTGAGTGTAATTTCACCATGACCAAACCCATAAATAGGTTTTGTGTTTGGGATTCCATGGACAGTCCTAAAAACAATCCCCATGCACCCCACAGGACACTGTGCACAGAGACCATGTACATGGATCCTGATATAGGCTGGGCAGGGACTGGCTTGAGAGCAGCCATGAAGAAAAGGCCTTGGGGGAGCTGGTGGATGAGAAGCTCAACAGGAGCCAACAGTGAGCACTTGCAGCCCAGAGAGACAACCAGAGCCTGGGCTGCAGCCTGTGGATCCATGTTGATCAGTTACTTAGTTTGCAATAGGATCAATCTATAAGAACCCAAAAAGGGAGTGGTAATGAAATGTTGAGATGGCCTTCATGTCTTTGTGAGGCCCTGGAGGTGATGAGATGTGCAACCAAACCATGTGAGAAAGGATGGGAGTGAAAAAGAACCAAGTGCTGCATCCTTGAAGCAAATGAGAAAGGCAAGTGGGGAGGAGAGCTCCTGTTCAAATCCAGATGCAACAGGGAGCTGAGTGGGGATAGGCTGTGGGAAAGGGGAGTTTAACATTCACCTATGCCTGAAGAAGGAGCCACAGGCTCTGCAGGTCCGGGCCCCTTGGCTCCCCTTGCAGCCCTGGTCCTGCTCTCAACTGCTCTGTTAGTTTGTATCTCTGTCAGCTCTGTCCCCGTGTCTGTGTGCTTGTTGCTTCTCTCCAGGCACAGCCATGGAAAGAGATTTGAATTCAGGATCCCTTGCAGTCAAGGTCAGCCTTGTCCTTATCCACTCTGTCATTCAGAGGCTCTTGAATTGGAACACATTCTGCTGAATCACCTTGTAAGCCCCAGGTGGGCAGTGACAGCAATGGGGAGGTTGGGGAGGGTGAGGAGCAAAGTTGTCCACTCAATGTCAGCCATGAAGGACAGATGTTCCAGCAAGTGCAGATGTCCTGCTGAGACAGCCTGGGTCAGTGTCACTTGGGGAATTATCATCTCTGCTCTAAACTTGCAGAGACACAAACACCTCCTTAGGGCACTTGGCACTACAATGAACTTAGGTTCATTGCAGGAACCTCAGGTACTGAGTGAAGACTGAAGAAACTTCTTCAGAAATCAGAAGGAAAACACAAAGTGCCTTGAAGCACTGATTGGCCCCACTGAGGCTCATTACCAACAAAGCCTCCCAAGGGCTCCTTAGAGCAGCTCAGTGGAGGCCATGATTGCAGCAGACAAAGGCAAAGTGCAGGAGAGCAAACTCTGGGTTTGGTTTATGGAGCAGAAAGGCCAAACCCTGACCACAGTGCCTGGGCAGGCAGATCCTGTCCCTCATTTATGGGTCAAGGCTCCTCAGGTGCTGTGGGGTGTGGGATTTGTGATGCTGAGTGAAGGACAAGGGGATGACAGTCCCCAGCCTTCCTGGGGCTGTTTAAGGAGGCTCTGAGGACCCCCTGGTGCCTTAGGAAGTCTCCTCACAGCACTTGGTGGTGGATGATTGCCAGAGCCAAGAAGGCAAAGCCTTGGGTTCTCCTGATGACTTCCAGCCTTGCCAATGCCCATTGCCATCCCCACCACAGGTTGTCCTACACTGTCCCCCACCTGGGTTTGGTTTCTGCAGCAGAAAGGCCAAACCCTGACCTCAGAGCCTGGCAGTCAATTGCAGAGTCTCAAGCTAAAATTTCACTTCCCTGGCCTTGGTGGCAGAGGCAACTGCCATAGACAGAAGGAGAAAGACCTCAGTGCTGTTGAGCTTTCAGCCTTGCAGGTGGTGCTACACTGCCCCATGCCTGCAGCTCTTTCCCTTCATGGTCTTGACACCCAACTTGCTTTCCTTGCAGCTATCACCATGACATTTCTGTACCCTCCTGTGGCAATGCCAGTGATGAGCAGTGTGAACAATCTGGCAGTGTAGGTCTAGAGCCTGACATGGTGATATGCCATGCTCAGCACAAGTTCAGAAGTGGCTAGCAGTGTAGCAAACCAGTGCTGTGCCTGCAGCATGTAACTAGATATATGTATACCAGATATGAACACTGTGGCTCAGTTGGTAGCATGTAAGACCATTAATGGGAAGGTCTTGAGTTCAAGCCTGCAGTGGGCAGTAGTGTCCTCCCTACTCTAGTCATGAGGTCTGTGGTGACAGGTTGGACTTTGATGATCTTTGAGGTCTCTTCCAACCTTAGTGATACTGAATACTGAATACTAAAGCAGGACACTGGTAGCTATAAACACAGAGAGAATAACAGGGAATAACAGGACACACAGCTGCATCAACAACCTCACGTGTCATTAGTAGTTTGACCAATAATCTGTAACAGTATGATGTGTGGTCACTCGTGGGGATCCAATGAAGCGATGCCAACGATGCTTCCTGAGTCTATATAAGCTGTAGAAGTTCCCTTAATAAATGAACAATACTAGATCATACTGCTCATCTGTATTGACTCCATTCTATGTCACTGTGACCGTTTGAGGCTGTGCCTTTAAGAGAGGGACAGTGCTGGGACACTCTGGCTGAATGTTTTGGAATAATAAGGAAAACAATCAGATATTCTAAACGAATTTCATTGGTAGATTGGTAGAATGCAACTTTAAGTTTTGAGTTCAGTTGGAATCTTTCTCAGTTTCTCTCTGTCCTGCTTTTCCAGCCTGTCTGCTTCTGAGCAGCTGGAGTTCTGACCTTGGATAAGGATAAGCACTAATCCTACTAATAGGCCTACTAAAATTCTTCTCTCTTAATAACTGCCTTTTTCTCTCTTTCTAACCCTTTTTGGGAAAAAAGGGAGGGAGGGGGAGAGAGTGGGGCACAGGGGGGGAACCCTCCTCTGTCCGGAGGAGGGAATTTCATTCCTGTATTCTTTTTTTTTTCCTTGCTGTATATTTCTGCACATATATTGTAAATACTGTATATATTGTGTATATTTAACCTGCCTTTCCACATTGCTTGTAAAATATAGCATTCCTTCCGCTTCTCTGGCTGAGTTAGCTGTGTTTTTTTTTCCTCTTTGTGGGGGAGAGAAAGCTAGGCCTTCTCTCTCAACCCACTACAGTCACTGACAGCTTGGAAGGTTCAGAGTGGAGATGAGGCCAAAGAAATGTCCCTCCGAGGGCAGAGCTGCTATGCATGAGGCCATCCAGAGGTGTCAGGAAATGGCAGGGAGAGCTGAGACAGCTCAGGGAAGGGATGGAAATGGCAGGGGGAGAGCTGGGTGGGTGCAACCATTTTAGGCTGTGCCTTTAAGAAAGGGACAGTGCTGGAACCCTCTGGCTGAATATTTTGAAAACATTCAGATATTCTACATTAATTTCATTGGTAGATCGGTAGAATGCAACTTTAAGTTTCAGTTCTGCTTGAGTCTCTCCATCAGTTCCAGTCTGTTCTGTCTCTTCAGCCTGTCTGCTTCTGAGCAACAGTGGCAGGACCTGTTAACCTTGAGATAAGAAAACTAATCCTTGCATGCGCTTTTGAGCCTAACAAGAATTTCCTCCTTAATAATTACCTTTTCTCTCTCTCTAACCCTCTTGGGAAAAAAGGGAGGTAGGGGGAGAGAGGGGGTACAGGGGGGGAACCCTTCTCTGTCCAGAGGAGGGAGTTTTGTTCTGTATTACTTTCTTTCCTGTGTATTTCTGTATATATTGTAAATACTGTATATTGTGTATATATAACCTGCATTTCATCCTGCTTGTAAATACAGATTTAATTCATCTTGCTTCTCCGACTGAGTCAGCTGTGGTTTCTGTCTTTGTGGGGGAGGGAGAACTGAACCTTCTCTCACCACCACAGGGTTAAAAAGATCAAATTTGTAATGGGATAAGGGCCAGAATGTACTACAATGGGGCCAGGGGATCCCAACTGTGCTAGATCAGGGTCTGTACTGGAAGGGAACCAAGGGATTAAGTTTAGAATAAGCCTTGCCCAGTTTATACTGGTAGGAGATAAGGGCATCCAGTTCATAGTGGGACAAGGCCTAAGGTGTACTTGGAGGGGTAAAAGGGAGCTGGTTTAGACTGGGACAGGGCCCACACTGTACTGGGAGGGCATTAGGTGTCCAAACTGTACTGGAATGGATGCAGTCAGTCCTGGGGGAAGCCAGGGAATGCCTTTTGTACTGGGATGGGACCCACACTGTAGTGGGAGAGGGCAAAACAATCCAGTTTATTCTGGAAGGAGGCCACAGCTATGCTGGGGAGAGTTCAGGGTATGTAGTTTTTACTGGGAAGAGGCACAGTCTGTACTGGGAAGGTGGTCATGTTACTGACGTTGCAGTTGGAGAGATTCATTTGATACTGGAACCTGTGCAGGGCTTCCAGTTTATTCTGGGATGAGTCTCAGACTGTACTGGGATGGGATCAGGAAAATTTGTTTATACTGGGACAAGGACAAGTTTGTATGTGGAAGGCTTAAAGGGACCCAGGTGAGGTGAGGCTCAGTTTCTAGAGGGATGGGATCAGGGTATCCAGTTTGTACTGTGATGTGGCCATTCTGGACTGGGAGGGTCAGAGTATGAAATTTATGCTGGGACAGGTGGAGCTGATATGGGAGAGAATCAGGATCAGTTTGTACTCGGGTGAGGAGCAAGTTTGACAAGAAGGTGTTCAGGAGATCAAATTGGCAAAGGAAGGTGCCAGCCTATATTAGGAGGGGACCAGGGGTCCAGGGAGTGCTGGTGCTCCCTGGCAGTGAGGCTGTGCTGGGACTCTTTTCTATGCCAACTCTGCATGCAGGAATTGTCCCTAAAGCTCTGGGAAAGGTCCTTCATTTTGTTTAACCAAAGAAGGAGCAGAGGTCCTGTTACATGAATTCTCAAAGAGAAAAGCAAAGCAGACAGTGAATTAGAAAGGTGATGACAAAGAGGAAAAATCCACCCCTACCACCAAAAGATATAGAAGCCAGGCTGGGCCTGCACTGAGTGACATCAGAACTGCTCTGCAGGCGAAGACAAAGAGTTTATTGCTTCTGAAAGCATCCAGGGATCAGTTTGCTCAGGGCAGCCTTGATCTCCTGGCTCCTCAGGCTGTAGATGAGAGGGTTCACTGCTGGAGGCAACACTGAGTATAGAACTGACAAAACCAGGTTGCAGGATGTAGAGGAGATGGAAGGGGTCTTCAGGTAAGAAAAGATACCAGTGCTGACAAACAGTGAGACAACAGTCAGGTGAGGGAGGCAGGTGGCAAAGGCTTTGTGGCGTCCCTGCTGAGAGGGGATCCTCAGCACTGCCCTGAAGATCTTCACATAGGACACCACAATGAACACAAAACAAACAAACACAAAACAGCCACTGCCCACAAGAAGCCAAAGTTCTCTGAGGTAGGACATGGAGCAGGAGAGTTTGAGGATCTCGGGCACTTCACAGAAGAACTGCTCCACAGTATTGCCCTGGCAGAGGGGCAGGGAAAATGTATTGGCTGTGTGCAGCAGAGCGTAGAAGAAACAAGTACCCCAGGCAGCTGCTGCCATGTGAACACAAACTCTGCTGCCCAGGAGGGTCTCATAGTGCAGGGGTCTGCAGATGGCAACGTAGCGATCGTAGGACATGGTGGTGAGGAGAGAAAACTCTGCTGAAATGAAAAAGAGAATGAGAAAGGCCTGAGCAACACATCCTGCATAGGAGATGTCCCTGGTGTCCCTCAGGGAATTTGCCATGGATTTGGGAACAGTGGTGGAGATGGCACCCAGGTCAAGGAGGGCAAGGTTGAGGAGGAAGAAGTACATGGGGGTGTGGAGGTGGTGGTCCCAGGCTATGGTGGTGATGATGAGGCCATTGCCCAGCAGGGCAGCCAGGTAGATGGCCAGGAAGAGGCAGAAGTGCAGGAGCTGCAGCTGCCTTGTGCCTGAGAATGGCAGGAGGAGGAAGTGGGTGATGGAGCTGCTGTTGGCCATCTGCTGCCTCTGGCCATGGAGACCTGTCCAAGGAGGGAAAGGCAGTGACAAGTTAGGGCACACTTCTCTCAGCCTCATTGTAACCCCTGTCCCTGAGCTGCATGAGGAATGGATCAGCTCAGTCCCCATCACTACCAACCAGGGATGGTTCATCACATCTTCAAATGCAGCAGGGACCCAGAATTGCCATGAAGATTCCTCTGGTGTCAGAACAGAAAGTGACCAACAGCCCAATCCCAGGGAATGAGAGTCCCATGGAGAGGTAGAGAAACAGGGAACAGCTCTGCAGTGCTGCAGAGACAGTGAAGGGAAGAGAGAAAGGCAGAGGGGCTGGGGGTGAAGCCTTCTCCTTCCCCAGCTCTGCTCACTGCTGCTCACAGGATGGAGCTGAAGAGCTTTTGTCCTCCTTTTGTGTGCACACTCCAGGAGCCTTCAGATGAATGTCAGCTGCCAAGGTTGTGACTCCTGACCTGGAGTCCCTAGCTTTGAGGGCACTGCTGGGCCTCTGCTGGGTAGAAGAGGAGAGCAAAAGGTTGCATTAGGAAATGTGTCTGCAGTGCAGAGAATGGCACAGAGGTTCCTGATCCCCCTTGCCAGGGCATCTCTGACAGAAGATCCCTCTCCGCCTGCAGCCCATGTCCCTGCTGCTGGCAGCTGTCCCTGCCAGGAGCTGCTTCTCTGTTCCTAGCTTTCCTCCCTGTCCCTGCTGACAGAGCCCATCCCACCTGCTGTGTGCTGAGCTCTGCCCTTCAGACCCCTCCCAGCAGCAGGACACTGCCCAGGGGCAGCTCTGGGTGTGCAGGGGCTCAGGAAAAGCTCAGACAAAGGCTAATGAGACCTCAGATTCTTATGAACAGCAGTGAAATTCTAGTCTCACACTGCCCTCCCAGCACACCAAGGGGATCAACATTCAAAGCCAAGACTCCTTCCCTTCCAGCAAAATGCTGCCTTGATGCTCTTATGGAAAACCCCCTCAGAAATGCCCAGAGGTGAGCCAGGACTGTGAGCAGCTCTGGCCAGCACAGTTCTCTCCCCACAGCAGAAGGACCCTGCCCTGCCCTGCTGTGCCAGGGCTGTCTCCTGCCACTCACAGCTTCTCCCCACAACACTGTGTGGAGCTCCCTGGGCAGCCTCAGTGCTGAGCCTGGCAGGCAGCACAGTCCCTGACCCAGCACACAGCCCCTGGGCTGCAGGGACCCTGCTCTGAAGGACAGCCCTCACCACCCCTGCCTGCACCCCAGGGCTCCACAGCTCTTCAGAAAAGCCTGAAAAGAGCCTCTGCACAGGAAGATTTCCTTCCAGCCCCCAGCAGCTGTGGCTGTGCCAGCTTTAGGAGATGCCTCCAGGAGCTGCACCTGCACTGCCCTGCCCCCACAGACTCACCGTGTCAGTGCCTGCAGTGACTTCTCCTCCTGTCAGCTCTCAGTCACCCTCCTGGACACCTCCAAGCTCTCTTTGCCTTCTTCATCGTGCTGAGATCCACTGGCAGTGCCCTCAGCCCTGCTGTGCAGAGCAGAGGAGCTGCTCCTGGGCACAGCTGACACTATTCTCTGCTGCCTACTTTCCAGCAGCTCCCTCCAGCCATGGAGCTCAGCCCAGCTGAGCAGCAGAGGACCAACCCAAGGGCATTTTAATGACCCTCTGGTGGCTTTGGTGCCATGTAAACATCAGAGACTGAGAGGAAGATGATGAAACCTCTCCAGAAGCTTAAGTCACTTTCAAACTCTGAAGTTTCTTCTCTGGTTGATGGGTCCCAGTGAGGACACTGCTGGGAAAGTGTCTCCAGGCTGTGGTTGGAGCAGAGAACTGGAGGCAGTGCTGATAGGTCAGGACAAGCAGAGGAAGATGTCTCTGATGCTGAGCAAACCTGGAGGTGTTTCATTAATGCAAAGGGTCAAGCCCTGACCCCTGGCCCCTGGACAGGCAGATCCTGTCCCTCACTCACTCCTCAGGGGGATTCCTGGAGCAGTGAGATGTGAAGAGGACCAATGCCAAGGGCGGGATTATGTCACAACCCCTCCCAGGCTCCTGAGGCTGGACAAGGAGGCAATGAGGCCCCAGGGCTGCAAGGAGGAGTTGTCTCCTCAGAGGCATCAGTGGCACAGACCACAGCCAGAACCAAAGGCAGGAAGAGCTTGGCTCTGCCAGGAGCCTTTCAGCTCTTCCACAGCCCTCTGTCATCTGCCCCTCAGGCTGTCCTCTGCTGCTGCATCAGCTGAGCCTCTTTCCCTGCAGGCTGTAGTCACCCAGCCAGCTGCCCCACCTTGCTGGCACCTTCCTTTGCTGCTCTCTCTCCATCCTCCCTGGGTGTTCCTTGAAATTTCAAGTCTTGAGCTGGTCCAGGGTGCTGCTGAGTGACATCCTGCCCCACAGCACTGCCCTGGCAGTGACATTTCTTTCTCCTCATCTCCAGTCTGGACCTCCCCAGCTCCACTTTGTGGCTTTATTTCTTTCTCATTCTGCTCTTCACTAGTCAGGCAATCTTCACATGTCTCCAAGCACTCTCAAGCTACTCCTCTGCCTTCTCATTTTCCACAGCACTGGGCTCAGGGGCTTCAGCCACTACCTAGTGGTCATATGTCAGATGCCTCCAAATCCCTGCTCAAAGGACAGTGGCTTTAAGCTGAAAGAAGGCAGAGCTAGATCAGCCATAAGGAGGAAATATTTTGTGGTGAGGGTGGCAGGACACTGGAAAAGGTTACCCAGAGAAAGGGAGAAGAGAAGGTTCTGAGGAGACTTTGTTGTGGCCTTCCAGTATCTGAAAGGGGCTCCAAGAAAGCTGGGGAGGGACTTTTGAGGGTGTCAGGGAGTGATAGGATTGGAGGGGAATGGAACAAAACTAGAAATGGATAGATTCAGATTGGATGCTAGGAAGAAGTTCTTCCCCATGTGGGTGGTGAGACACTGGCACAGGTTGCCCAGGGAGGTGGTGAAAGCCTCATCCCTGGAGGTTTTTAAGGCCTCCAGGGCTCTGAGCAACCTGCTCTAGTGTGAGGTGTCCCTGCCCATGGCAGGGGGTTGGAGCTGGCTGATCCTTGTGGTCCCTTCCAACCCTAACAATTCTGTGATTCCTCATCCCTTGAAGTGTCCAGGATCAGGAACTCTGAGCAACCTAAACTGGTGGAAGATGTCCATCCTCATGGTCATGGGTTTGGATTAGTTGCTCTTTTAGGTCCCTTCCATCCAGGATTCTTTAACTCTAATATCCACAAGTCCTTCTCCACAGGGCTACAGATACCTACAGACACCATGGAGGTGTTTTCACCTCCCTTAGTCCCCAACAGCCTGACAACAAAGAAAGAGTTGCCATTTTTTGGACATCAATGGCCAGGGCTTTGGAGAAACAAGACAGGACCTAAGTGCACCTCACTCAGATCAGGAAAGCTGCAGTGAGTTTGACTGAAGCAGGAGGATAATTTGACACAGTTAATGAAGCTGATGGACTTCAGCAAGGTGTAAGAGAGATGCAAACAGGTTCAGTTTGGTGTCAAGGTTCACTCTGTTCCTTACAACATGGATGTCATACACAAAGTTCTCTGGATTTGGCGTGGGATTAGAATGATTGTGACAGGAAAATCTCCTTTGGAGCTAGGCTGGAATGATCTTGCAGAGAGATTGGGAGTGAAGGGGGTAAGTGAAGCCCTCCTGTTGAGTCACAGCATCAGCATGGACCCTCCTCTGCAGAGAGAAGTGTAAGTGGGTTTAGACCCAATCCTAGTGACAGACTTGGTCCCTGGTTTATGACTCAGTTTGGGCGCAGGGATTTCAGGGGCAGAGCTTTCACAAGGCACTGTGGCTCCTGCAGAACTTGAAGGCAGCAGCAGCAGTTTAAAACTCCTTCACCAGTTCTGGTGAATCATGAGCTCAGGCTGTGGGATTTCACAGCAGCACTGAAGTCAAACCCCAACAGCCCTGTGTCCTAGCTGTGCTGTGAGACCCCAGCCTGGCTTTTAATCAGGGCATTGGTCCTGAGGATAAGATAAGGTATGGAACACTGTGCTGAGTTATGCTCATCCTGAAAGCAGGGGGAGAGGGGTTCTGAGAGCCCTTCCCCCCCTGGAGGGGGGGTTTTCTCCCCGGTAAACTGAGTTAGTCTGTTCCACTCCCCCTCCCTGTATAAGCCTATAAAGGGGAGAGTACAGCAACCATTTGGGGCTCTTTTGCTTCTGCCTCACCAGGAAGAGAGCACTAAGAGAGTCGCTGCTGGCTTCCTGCTTCTCTGCCATGTGGTCAGGCCTGGTCTTTCTCCCTGCTGCATCCACGTTTCTCCAAAGGACTGTTGGTGTTGTATATCTCCCTATCTATCCTTGTTCCTTACCCTTGTGAACCCTTCCTCTTATAGTTATATGTATACATATAGAGGTATTTTAAAGAAAACTTTTACCTCTCTGCTTCCAAACTGACTCCAAATTATTTCTCAGTGTATTTTACCCTTCCCTTTTCTTTCCTCTCTGTTGGGAAAGAGGAGGGGGGAGTGGGGGAGGGATTCTCAGCCTTGCCCCCATCTGAGCTCTTAAATCCCAGTTAAGGCTCAAACCACCACACTGCAGCAGCTGTTATCTAGACAAGGCCACAGGTTCCGCCTTGGAGAGTGCTGCAATGCAAGCTGAGGCTCACTGTGTGACTGCACCCAGAGATGATGGAATGCATTGAGAGTTTTGTGGCTCTGCTGCTGGACAGAGCCCCCAAGGATGAGTGAGGCAGCAGTTCAGAGCCAGAAGAGCATGCATGCCCCCCATAACTCTGGAACAGTGCTGAGAGGAGTTGAATGTGCTGTAGGCATGGCAGCTGGCTGAGGAACTGTGACCACCTCTGAGACTGGAAAGGGAATAAAGCTGCAAGGGTAACAGAGGAGTTTGGAGCTCCCCCAGCTTTTGAGACCTTCAGAGCCTGGGAGATGTTGCTGGCAGCCATGGTGGTGACTTTCTCTTTGCTTTTGTTATTTCTTACTTTCCCTCCTTTTCTGTATTTCCTGCCCATGCAGGTGAAGCACAAGCCAGGTGCTTTTCTCAACTAGCTACTTGGTTCCTTCTTGGTTTCATTTGCAGGGTCTGTAAAAGAACCTCCTGCTCTGCAGAAGTGGATCAGGATGCTAAGGCTAAATGGAGGGAGATGACCACTCCCCTGGTGTAGGTAGCCCACACTGCTCCTAATGCAGCCCCAGATGTACCTGGCCTTGTTCATGGTGAGCATTCACTGGTGGCTCCTCTTGCATACCTGGCAGTGCCCAGGTCCATGTCTTCAGGGTCCCTACTCAGCTAGTCAGGTCCCAGCCGGCCCTGATAGGTGGGCTGCTGCTTCTCCCCAGGAAGGAAACAGGACAAGCTGCAGTGATCAGTTAGAGGCACAGCCAGGGAAGTGATCACTTTACCTGCTCAGGCTCTGGCCACAAGGAGGCTGATGGCTGAGTGTGCAATCCTGTGCTCAGTTGTGTCTCAGGAACTCACCATTCAGTAGGAAGCCAAGGACTGGGAAGGGGGAGGTGGGGCCACTTCTGCCTCATGAGAGGATTGGCCAACAGCAGGAACACAGCTGGGAAAGGGACTGTGAGGTCAGTTGTGTCTGCAGGAGCTGACAGGGCAGCCCTGGGCTCATGGCTGGCAGATGGGCACAGTGATCTGGGAGATGCCCTCTGCCAAAGGGCCTGGGCTGACTGCAGGAAGGGGCTGATGGGTTGGTTGCTGTGTCTCTGCTGCCTGAGTACCTGATGGGACAGCAGCAGGCACAGGGCTTGGTGCTGTCTATGCAAGAAACTGCAAGGCCAGCAGCCTTGGGAGCTCCTGGTGAGGTAGGAGACAGCAGGAGAGAGGAACACTGCCAGATGGTGCAGCCTGGCAGGTGCAGACTGGTCATGAGGAACAAGAAACCTCTCTCAAAGGGCAGTGCTGCGGCCTGAGAAGATCTCCAGAAGGAGTCTGGGATCAGCCCTTCTCTTTGTGTCCCAAGAGGCAGAGTGTGAGTGTGGGCAGGTGTCAGTGAAGGCATGGAAAGGCCAAGGTGGGGAAGTGAGATGAGGGTCTGCAGCCTGCAGGGCAGGAGAAGCAGCTGTGAGACAGTGCAGGACAAAGCTGTGGTAGAGCTGGCAAAGGGCAATGGCAGTGGTGGGAGTGATGAAGAGAAGCCAAGACTGTGCCCTAATGGCTCTGGCAATTTTCTGCCCCCAAGGCCTGTGAGGAGATGTTGTCCTAAGGCAGTGGGAGGGCCTCACTGCCTCTTTCGACAGCCCCAGGAAGGCTGGAGACTGTCAGGCCCTTGTCCTCCACTCAGCATCACAAACCCTACAGGGATCCTAAAGGAAGGCTGGAGAGGGACTTTTCATGAGGGTGTCTAGTGACAGGACAGGAGGGAAAGGTTTGAAGGTGAGGAAAAGGAGGCTTAGACTGGGTCTTAGGAAGAAAGTTCTTCAGTATGAGGGTTGTGGGACTCTGGAATAGGCTGCCCAGGTAGGATGCCCTCTCCTGAGGATGTTGAAGGCCAGGCTGGATGAAGCCTTGAGCAGCTGAGTCTATTGGAGAGGCATCCCTGCCTATGGCAGGGAGGTTGGAGCAGAGGAGCTCTGAGGTCCCTTCCAACCTAGGCCATGCTATGCTGCTATGAAACCCACCCCCTACCCCCACTGCACCTGAAGAGCCTTGACCCACACATGAGGGACAGGATCTGCCTGCCCAGGGGCTGTGCTCAGGCCTTGGCCTTTGTGCTGCAGAAACCAGAGCCAGAGTTTGCTCTCCTGCACTTTGCCTTTGTCTGCTGCAATCACAGCCTCTCCTGAGCTGCTCTAACGAGTCCCTGGGGAGGCTTTGGCAGTAACAAGCCTCAGTGGGGCCAATCAATGCTTCAAGGTACTTTGTGTTTTGCTTCTTGCTTCTTGCAGAGTTTCTTCACTCTTCTCTCAGTACCTGAGGTTCATGGAATGATTCCCAAGTGCCCTAAGGAGCTCTTTGTGTCTTTGCTGTTTGCTTCCAGATTTCAAAGTGCACCTCACAAAGCTCAGATTTTGATGGCAAACTATTTGATTCTTTCTCAGATGAGGGCAGAGCTGACAGCAGCATCCACCAAGCCAGAATGATGCAGGATGTCTGCTCATGAAGTCTGGACTGGGAGGAGAAGCTGTCCTTTGAGGGCTGACACTGAGTGGACAACTTTGCTCCTCACCCTCTCCAACCTCCCCATTGCTGTCTCTGCCCACCTGGGCCTTCCATCCCTGCTCCTTGCATCAGACTTCTCCACTGCTCTCTGCAGCTGGAGCTCACAGCTCCATGGCACCAGCTGCCCCCTGCTCTCCTTAGACAACTGCCTGCACACAGCCACAGAAGAATTGTTGCTCTTTGGAAGCTAAGCAAAGCCAAGGCTGAGAAAGTTCCCTCAGCAATCCAAGCCCTCTGGAACCATCTGTTCAGCACAAGCTGTCTCTCAGCAGCATGCCCGTCCACAAGGGTGAGGCAAAGCCAACAAGTTCTGCCATGGCTGTGATTTCTCAGCCAGTCAAGAGTTCTTGAGAGTGAGGAGCAGATGAAAAGGTTGGATCTTAGCAGCCCTTCCTCATGAACCAATCCTGAATTCAAATCTCTTTCTGTGGCTGTGCCTAGAGAGAATCACCAAGCACACAGGCACAGGGACAGAGCTGGCTGCCTCCAGTGGAATGTAGAGCCCCCAAACATGGTGACAGCTAAGGTGCCTGTCCAAACACACAGAGAGGTGGGGAGGAGGCTGGCAGAGAGGCTGCCCTGGAGTTCAGTTTCCTTCTGCTGGAGCTCAGGGCAAACACTCACAAAGCTTCAACATTCTCAGAGGATGAGAACTGAGCCTGGAGCAGTCTGACTTGGTGCTGGCCCTTGGTGCAGGTTGTGCCTGAGAGATGTCTGAGTGGGGGAGATGCTGGACACAGCTGCTGTGATCCAGGAGAGCTCCAAGGCTCTGGCTTTAGGGTCACTGTTTTTAGAGCTGGAGATCCTTGACTTTCATCAGGTGTTTCTCTGAGCTGCAGAACCTTGGATGCTGAATCATCCTGGGATCTTTTGCCACTTGCACAGACCCTGAAGCTTTTGACTCTCAGAGTTTTCTATCACCTGATTGTTGGCTGTGATCCAAGCACAGATGCACTGAGCTGAGCATGGCCTCAAAGAAGGATCTGGACAAGATCTTGGATAAGAAGAATTTCCTGGAGAATAATTTGAAGGAGCCAAGTCTCGGCCTTGAGGAAGAGGAGAAGTGGTTGATGAAGACATGGCTGAGGACAGCAAGGATGAAATATATGAGGATTCGGAGGAGGATGACAATAATTATGAGGTGGACAAAGGGAATGACGTGGAAGAAGAGGAGGATGATATGGAATAGGACAAAGAACAGAAGGAGGAGGAATATGAAGAGGAGGAAGATGGGAAACCCATATCAGCCCCTCTGTGACACCCAAGCAGCCACATCAATGCCCTCAGGGTGGGCAAGGCTTTCCACTCAGTTTGGAGCTGCTGAAGCCCCACTGCCCCCAGCCCAGTGCCCAGCCCAGTACCTCTGTTTGTGGTGACTGTGCCATGAGCTTCACTCTCAGCTCCAACCTCATCTGGCACTGCTGCGTCCACAGGCAGAAGCAGCCGCACCTCTGAGCTGCCTGAGGCAAGAGCGTCACTCAGATGGCCTCTCTCAGCCAGTACCACTGCACCCACACCGGTGCCAGCCCTTCCCCTTCACAGTCTGCCGCAAGGGCTTCAGCCGCAGCTCCTCCCTCACCTGGCATATTCACCCCCACGCCGGTAGCCAGTGTGCCCCAGGGGACACAGCAATACACTGACCCCAGCACTGCCAGGCCAAACAAGCTCCCCCTGGGGAGCTTTTTCCAGCAGACTGAACTGAAATCTCCTCTTTTACACCTTCTTTCCTCAAAAGCAAATGTGCTCCTGCCCTTCTCAGCACCAGCCAGTGCTGAGGAGAGTGATGACAGTGCTGAGTCAGCACAGCCACTGCCATTACTACAGCTGGGCTGGGATTTGTCTGCTTTCCCCCCAACACTTTGGGCTTGCTAGAGGTAAAAGAAAAGCCTCATCCCACGGATAATGCCTAATTAGAATGGAAACCCCAACCCTAAAAAGTATTGTCTCTTGCTGCATTTTCTTTGACATTTCTGTCCCAAAAGGCCACTTTTGGGGGCATTTCTTCCCAGGACCAGGGCTGGAGCCATGTGCCTACTTCAGGGAGGTGTCCTTGAGGGGTCTTGGGGGAGTCTTGAAGGTCAAGTGAGGGAATCAAAATAACTCATGTAGCCATTCAACAGGATCCTTTAATAACCTGCATGGACATGGAATGGATCACTCCAAAGCTTACACGTGCTTGTCCTGGAGGGACAAGTCTGAACATGCCCAAACACAAACCCCCTTGCACCCCCTCCCTGTGGATCTGGAGTGTTCAGCACAAAACTAGACCAAGGACAAGGTGCTGGTAAGTCTGCAAAGTCTGCAAAGTCAGGCTCAGGCTTGTCTAGGCAGGGCCTGTGGTCGAGGGTAACAAAGTGCCCAGTTTGCAGCTGTGCCTGGCCATCTGCCATGCTTATGGACTCCCTGTGCAGCTTCCCATGGGTTGGGCAAACTTTATTCTCTAGGTTGAACTCTCTTGTTCCTCCCTTGTTCTACCAAGCAGCCCTGGGGCTCCCCAAAGCCTATTTTGTCCACATGAAACCAGAACATGCTGTAGCTGCAGCTGCTGAATGCTGCTGGATTGGAAAGCAGCCTCTGCATGCCTGCTGCCCAAGTCTGCAGCCAGAAAGCTGCTTTGCTCCACCTGTGACACCTGAGGTGCTGGTGCAAGCTTCTGGAGCCATGGCGAGATGAATGAGAACCGCTCGTCCCACACTGAGCACTGGAGAACTGCAAACCTCTTGCCCAGCCGGCAAGCCTCCCCATGTCCTGTGAGCCAGTAGCTACTCACTCAGAGCCCCAACAAGCTGCTGCAGCCTGAGCTGAGAGCAGCTGCCTCTCTGCTCACAGAGAAATTCTGCTCCAGGGGGAGACTGCTTCTCCCCTGCACACACACACTCTGCACAGCTGCTTTTCTGAATGTCATATTGCTTCCAACCCCCCAAATCATTTTGGTGTCCCTCCCCTGGACCTCTCCATCAGCTCCCTGTCCTTCCTGTGTTGAGGGCTCCAGAGTTGGATGCAGTAGGAGAGGAGAGCATCATAAAATGGCAGGATCCATCCTCTCTCTCCATCCCTGGCCATGCTGCTTTTGATGAAGCCCAGGCTGCCATTGGCTTTCTGTGCTGCAAGCTCACACTGCCTGCTCCTGGCCAGCTTCTCCCCCACCAGCACCCCCAAGTCCTTTTCCTCAGGGCTGCTTTCTATCACCTCCTCCCCTAGCCTGTATTGATAGTGAGGATTGTTCCAGCCCAGCTGCAGGACCCTGCTCTTGCTCTTGGTGAACCTCATGAGGGTCACCTGGGCACCACCTCTCCAGCCTGGCCAGGTCCCTCTGGATGCCATCCTGTCCTTTTGGCATCTCAACAGCACCACTCAGCTTAGTGCCATCTGCACCCTTGCTGATGGTGCCTCCATCCCTCTGTCTATAGCAGTGATAAAAATATTAAGCAGCAAAGGATGGGATGAGTGGAATCAGCTTCTACTGGGACAAGGCCTGGGCTGTACTTGGAGATGTTAATGGGAGGCAGTTTGAAACGGGAGATGGCCCAGACTGGACTCTGGTGTGATTAGGGAATGGAGTTGTGACTGTGACAGGGTCCAGGGGATAAAGGAGGGGATAAAGGAATCCACTATAAACTGGGATGAGTCTCAGACTGTACTGGGATGTGCCAGGGGACTGAGGTTGTACTGAGATGGGGCCCAGACTGGTCTTGGGAGGGGTTCAGGTGATTTAGTTTTTCCTGGGAGCAGGCACAGTCAGTACTGGAAAGGAGTCTTGTTCTCTGGTTTGCACTGAGAGGGAAGCAAATGGAACTGGGAGGGGGCCAGGGCTTCCACTTTGCTGTGGGATGAGACCCTGTCTGTACTGGGAGATCAGGAGACGCAGTTGGCACTGGGATGGTCCCCAGTCTGTACTGGGTGATGCCATTGGATCCAGTGTCAAGGAGCAGGTCTTGGACTATACTGGGATGGGATGAGGGCCCTGTCTGTACTGGGAGTGAGTCAGAAGATGCAGTTTGTACTGTCAGGGGGACCAGTCTGTACTGGGTTGGAATCAGAGCACACAGTTAATGTGAAAGGATACAGTAAATACTGGGAAGGGACCAAGATGTTCCAGTTTGTGCTGGGATGAGGCCAGGTCTGTACTGGGATGTGTTAAAAGGAGGAACTTTGTTCTATCTGGGGACAGTAATGCAGCTTATACTGGAAATGGGACAGGACCCAGGCTGCAGTGCTAGAGGACAGTATGATCCAGTTTGTACTGGGATGAGGCCACATCTGTACTGGGAAGGGTTAAAGGAACCATGTGTGGACTGAGTCTATACTGGAAGGGGGTCAGGGTATCCAGTATGGACTCAGAGTAGGTGCAGTCTGTAATTGGTGAGGGTTGGGTTATGAAGACATGAGGAGACCTCCAGTTCTGATGGCAGTGCTGCTCTGGAGCACAGCTCAGTTCCACAAGCAGCCCTGGCCTGTCCCTGCCTGCAGTCCCAGCATTGCCACACAACAGCACAGTGGCCAAGCTGCCAAAGCACTCGTATCATAGTATCATAGTATCAGTCAGGGTTGGAAGGGACCACAAGGATCAGCTAGTTCCAACCCCCTTGCCTTGGGCAGGGATACCCCACACTAGATCAGGCCTTGCCCCAGCACAGAGGCTCAGCAGGAGAGGGTGGAAGGGAAGAAAGAGCAGCTGAGGACAACCCAAGCTCTGGGGCTCCCTGGCACTGCTGCTGTGCTGGGACTCTGCCCCTCCTCCTCCGCACACAGGCACTGCCCTGCAGCTCCACAGAAGCCTTAGAGGAAGGAACTCACAGACACAACTCCCTGCAGGGTCCTTTATTGTGTTGAACACACAGGGAGCACAGCCTGTGAATGGCAGGAGTCCCCATCCCTCACACAGGTTCTGCACTGCATCAGAGTCTTCCTGGCCTCCTGCTGCACCTGCCAGAGGCTGTGAGGCTCCTCAGCCCTGCACTGTGTTACCATGTTCTGGCCCTGCCTGAGTTGTCCCACAGCATGAGGGATGGACACAGGGAGCTTGGTTCAAGGAAGCAAATCCCAGTTCTTCACTCCCATGGTTTACCCTGGGAAGTTACTCTCCAGGTGAAGTGACCTCAAAGCATTGTCTGTCCCCCAGGCCTTCATGGCACCTCCAGAGCAGCTGATGGAGTTTGTTCTCACTCAGGTTCACCTCCTCACTCACACAGGGTATCCAAGCTTATGTCATGGCTGTGCAGTGCACACAGGGACTGCTGACCAAAGCACTTAGTGCCCCTCAGTGCAGGAAGAGCCATTTCCCTGGTCTGGGCTGAGAGCACAGTGATGAAAAAGGAGCTGGCTGGGCAAGGACACTGCTGTGTGCTCCCACCCTGCACACACACACACTGCATCTCCAGATCCTGTGTTGAACACATTCTTGAGAGTACATTTGAAAGCACACTGAATCTTTCCGACACTGCCTTGAGATTTCCTTTCTGTATGGCCATGGTGCTCTGGAGGCTAGCTCTGTGCCAGCAGTGCCCCTGACTTGTCCCTGCCTGCAGGATGGTGCCCACGCTGCCAGAGCACTCAGGCCTTGCCCCAGCACAGAGGCTCAGCAGGAGCGGGTGGAATGGCAGAAAGAGCAGCTCAAGACAGCCCAAGTGCTGGGGCTCCCTGGCTGCGCTCCTGTGCTGGTCCTCTTTGCCCCTCCACCTCTGCACACAATCAGTGACCTGAAGCTTTACCCACATCTTGAACAAGAATGTCACTGCAGACACCTTCACTGTGTTTAATACTCAGAGGACACCACTCCTACTTTACAGACCTGGTAAAATTTTAAGGTAAGCAGAGAATTATAAGTGGGAAGAAGAACAAAATTTGATTGTATACAACATGAGAAAACCAAGAAACCACCATAAGAAGAACCTGAGAAGCCAGGCTGGAACTGCACTGAGTGACATCAGAATGGCTCAGGACAGAGAGACAGAGAGTTTATTGCTTCTGAAACCATCCAAAGATCAGTTTGCTCAGGGCAGCCTTCAGCTCCTGGTTCCTCAGGCTGTAGATGAGAGGGTTCACTGCTGGAGGCACCACTGAGTACAGAACTGCAACCAACAGATTCAGGGATGGGGAGGAAATGGAGAGAGGCTTCAGGTAGGCAAAGAAGCCAGTGGTGATAAACAGAGAGACCACAGCCAGGTGAGGGAGGCAGGTGGCAAAGGCTTTGTGACGTCCCTGCTGAGAGGGGATCCTCAGCACTGCCCTGAAGATCTGCACATAGGACACCACAAGGAACACAAAACATCCCACAAATGGAAAAGCACTAAAAGCAAGAAGGTCAACCTCCCTGAGGTAGGATGTGGAGCAGGAGAGCTTGAGGATCTGGGGGATTTCACAGAAGAACTGGTGCACAGCATTGCCCTGGCAGAGGGGCAGGGAAAATGTATTGGCTGTGTGCAGCAGAGCATAGAGAACCCCACAGGCCCAGGCAGCTGCTGCCAGGTTGAGACAAACTCTGCTACCCAGGAGGGTCTCATAGTGCAGGGGTCTGCAGATGGCAACATAGCGATCGTAGGACATGATGGTGAGGAGAAAATACTCTGCTGAAAGCAAGAGAAATACAAAGAAGACCTGGACAGCACATCCTGCATAGGAAATGTCTCTGCTGCCCCTCAGGGAATTGGCCATGGATTTTGGCACAGTGGTAGAGATGGCACCCAGGTCAAGGAGGGCAAGGTTGAGGAGGAAGAAGTACATGGGGGTGTGGAGGTGGTGGTCCCAGGCTATGGTGGTGATGATGAGGCCATTGCCCAGCAGGGCAGCCAGGTAGATGGCCAGGAAGAGGCAGAAGTGCAGGAGCTGCAGCTGCCTTGTGCCTGAGAATGGCAGGAGGAGGAAGTGGGTGATGGAGCTGCTGTTGGCCATCTGCTGTCCTTTGTGCACAGTGCAGTAGCCAAAAGGCAAAGGCAGTCACAAGTGAATGGAGCACAACCAAAGCCATTTCTCAGCCCCTGATACAGAGACTTTAGTTTTCTTTTGGAGGAGACCTCCCTCCAGCTCTGTTGCTGGACTCTTTTGTGCTGTCTGAGCATGCAGGGCAGAGCAGAGACTCTTCCTGCTTACTGCTGCTGAGTCACTCCTGCTCTGCAGCAGGGGAGTGGTGGAGGCAGCAGCAAGCTCTGGTGTCCACTTTCAGAGGAAGGAGATCCAAAGCAGAAAGGCTTCTCAGCATCTCCCAGTGCTAAGGAGAGAGGGTAGAAAAAGGCAGTTCCTGAATGTTTTAGGCTTTTTCACTGCAGCTGCCCACATCTCACCCCCAGAGTGTTCATGGCTGTCACAAGTTCTCATACACAGCCTTTCTGCTGCCCTCAGGGGGAGCAGAGTTAGCCCTGAAGGCAAGAGGCTGCCTGTGGCTCAGAGCAGAGTAAGGGGAGCTGCTCTGGCCCTGCTGCTGCTTCCCCACTTCTCTGGGCTTGTGCCCTGCTGAGCTGGAGGTGATCACACTCCCCTGTCCCCCTGAAAAGCCACCAGACCCTGCTGAGAGCAGAGGGATCCACCACAGACCACTCAGTGTCTCAGCCTCTCTCAAGGTCTCAGCACCACACTTCCAGCCCAGCACACTCAGGGCTCATTGCAACACCCAATGGCACTTCTCTGCCTGTGCTGGAGCTTTGGCTGCAGAGGAGGTGTTTCACACCTTGGAGCCCACAACCCTGAGGCTTTTCTGGGGGGAAGAGGAGGACAAGGGCCTTGCTCAGAGGCAGGTTCTGGCCTGGAGCGGATCAGATGGAGATGTCTGAATGCTCCCTCCCACAACATTGTTGGGTTCAGTTTCCTCCCCTGATCAGATCCCTGGTGCCTGGAGGTTTTCACCCTGGCAGGAGTGTGCAGGATGATGGATTTGCTCTGTTCACAGAGGCCATCCCAGCCTCTCTGCACTCACCTACAGAAACCTGCCTGTTTGCAGGGCACTGGTGGAGGCATCCTGATGAGTGCAGCCAGGGTGCTGCTGCTGTCCACAGGCAGAGGCTGAAGGCTCTTGAAGAGGCTCCCAGCTGACCTCCTGACCACTCCAAGATACAGCTCCTGAGTTTCAAGGACTTCTTCCAACTTGAATGGTCCTTTGCTACCTCCCCCACTTTCCCTCATCCTCAGAATAGGAAACTGCAAACACAGACTCAGGAACTCTTCTCTCTTTAGAGCAGACCCTGCTTGGACCTTGTCCTTGAATTGTCCCTTTGGAAGTTCCCTGGTGCTGAGCTGCATCTGTGAGCAGCCCTGACCCACACAGCAGCCTCTCCAGAGCAGAAGGGACCCTGCCCTGCCCCACCTTGCTCTGCACTGCCAGGGGTGGCTTCTTTTACCCACAGCTTCTTCCCTCAGTCAGCATCAGCTGTGGCTGTGCCAGCGCCAGCTTTAGGAGATGCCTCCCAGAGCTGCACCTGCACCACCCTGCACCCACAGCCTCACCATGTCTGTGTCTGCAGTGACTTCTCCTCCACTGAGCTCTCAGCATCCTCCCAGTCTGGGGCACATTGAAGCTCTCTCTGCCTTCCTCATCCCCCTGAGATCCTCTGGCAGTGTCCTCAGCCCTGCTGTGCTGTGCAGAGGAGCTGCTCCTGGCCACAGCTGTCTCTCCGCAGTGCTGCCTGCTTGCCAGCAGCTCCCTCCAGCCCAGGAGCCTGGCCCAGCTCAGCAGCTCAGGACCAGCCCAAGGCATTTAAAGGAGCCCTCTGGTGGCTTTGGTGCCAAGTCCATGAACTTCAGAGAGTGAGAAGCTGATGAAACCTCTCCAGGAGTCAAAGTCAGATTCAAACTCTGAAGTTTCTTCTACTCTTAATGGGTCCCAGTGAAGCATACTGGGAAAGGGTCCCCAGGGTCTGGTTAGAGCAGGACAGAGTGGATGCAAGGGAAGCATCACTGGAGGCACTGAACCATCTTCAGGCTCTGGTGAGAGCAGAGAACTGAGGCAATTCTGACAGGTCAGGACAAGCAGCTAAAGGTGGCTCTGCTGCTGAGTGAACCTGGAAGGGTTTCATTGATCCAAAGGACCAAGCCCTGAGCCCCAGCCCCTGGCACGGCAGATCCTGTCCCTCACCTCTGGCTCATGGCTCTGCTGGGGGCAGTGGGGAGTGAGGATGAGCAGTGAGCAGGGTAGGACCTTGTCAGGTTTTGCTGTGGTTTGCAGCTGAGAAGGAATGAAATGTACCCTTTAAAATAGTTTTTATCAGATGCTTTGTGCAATAAAAACCTCTCCAATTAGCTGCAGAAACCTTGGCAATAATTAGAGGTTCAGCAGTATTTAATGAGCCCCATGGAGTATTTGGGGCTGATTACATCATCCTTAGGTACTGCCAGAAGACTCTGCCAAGAAGCCTCTCAAGAAGTCCAAGTCAGAAGAAAACTCCAAAGTACCTTGAAGCACTGATTGGCCTCACTGAGGCTTGTTACTGACAAAGGCTCCCCAGGGACTTGTTAGAGCAGCTTGTTAGAGGCCAGGATTGCAAGGAGACAAAGGCAAAGTACAGGGGAGAAAAACTTGCCTTTGGTCTATGAAGCCGAAAGGCCAAGCCCTGACCACTGCCCTTGCAATAGAAGAACCTCAAAGCCTCAAAGCCAAGTTTCTCCTCACAGGCCTTGGTGTCAGAGGCAACTGCCAGAGCCAAGGGGACAAAGACCTTGGTCCTGTTGGGCCTCTCAGCCTTGCCAGAACCCTTGGCCATCCCTACTGCAGCCTCTCCTTCACGGTCCCATGCCTGCAGCTCTTTCCCTTCAATAGCTGGGATGAATGCACAAACAGATTTTAGAAGACAAATTAAGTCTACACAGCCTCTGAAGTGCAAACCCCTCCAAGAACAACCCTAGCAGAGTGAACAGAAGATGAAGTTTCAGCAAGTGAGGCATATGTAAGATGCCATCTACCAGCACAGGGACAGTAAACTACTGGCTAAAAACAGCAAACAGAATCACTAGCAGTCTTAAAAATTGGTAGAAGTGTCACAGAACCACAGAAACATTCAGGTTGCAAAACACTCTCAGGATCACCAAGTCCAACCCAGAACCCTGCTCTACAAGGGTCACCCATGAATCGTATCTCCAAGCACCACATCCAAACCTCCTTTAAATACATCCAGGGTTGGGGACTCCACCACCTCCCTGGGCAGCACATTCCAGTCTCTGACCACTCTTCCAGTGACAGAAAATGTTTCATACTGTCCAGTCCAAGCCTCCCCTGTTGCAGCTTGAGGCTGTTCCCTCTTGTTCTACTGCTAATTACCTGTGAGAAGAGACCAACATCAGCGTCTCTCATTGTCCTTTCAGGCACCTGTAGAGAGCCACGAGGTCTTCCCTCAGCCTCCATCAGTCACTCTTCATCAGAATTTATTCTCCAGGCCCTTCCCCAGCTTCCCTGCCCTCCTCTGCACTGGCTCCAACATCTCCACATCTCTCTTGTATTGTGGTGCCCAAAACTGGACACAACACTCGAGCTGTGGCCTCACCAGAGCGGAGTACCAGGGGACAATCAGAATACAGTAGATCACATTACTCCTGAGATTCCAGTCACAGCCTTAGACTACTATCCAGCAAGGATGTTTTAAACCAGGATGACACAGGGGTCTCAGGCAATACCTAACAGCCAATATATATCTGCACATTGGCCACAGCAACCCCATGCAGTGCTACAGGCTGGGGTCTGAGTGGCTGGAGAGCAGGCAGGCAGAGAGGGACCTGGGGTACTCGGGTACTGCTTCTCAGTCTCTGAGGTTCATGGACTTGGCACCAAAGCCACCAGAGGGCTCCTTTAAATGCCTTGGGCTGGTCCTCTGCTGCTGAGCCAGGCCAGGCTCCTGGGCTGGAGGGAGCTGCTGGCAAGCAGGCAGCGCTGCAGGAGACAGCTCTGGCCAGGAGCAGCTCCTCTGCACAGCACAGCAGGGCTGAGGACACTGCCAGAGGATCTCAGGAAGATGAGGAAGGCAGAGAGAGCTTCAAGTCTGTCTGGACTGGGAGGGTGTCTGAGAGCTCACTGGAGGAGAAGTCACTGCAGTCACTGACACAGTGAGGCAAATCAGCCTTAGACTACTATCCAGCAAGGATGTTTTAAACCAGGATGACACAGGGGTGTCAGGCAATGCCTAACAGCCAATATGTGACCGGTTTAGGCTACACAGATCGGTAGGTCAGTGAGAATGCAACTTTAAATTTTAGCTTTAGTTTAGTTTGAGTCTCAGTCTGCTTTTCTCAGTCAGTCTGTCTGTTTCAGTCACAGAATCACAGTATCAGCAAGGTTGGAAGAGACCTCAGAGATCATCAAGTCCAACCTATCACCCAAGACCTCATGACTAGACCATGGCACCGAGTGCCACATCCAATCCCCTCTTGAACACATCCAGGGATGGTGACTCCATCTGCCTGGACAACTGCTTCTCTCTCTGTGCTTGGCTGACCTTCAGCTAATGAGATATGAAACGAATTCTTTTGTTTTCTTCCCTTAGCATGGGCTTTGAACTAACAGAATTTCCCCAATAATTCCTTTCTCTCTCTCTAACCCTTTTTGGGGAAGAAAGGGAGGAAGGGGGGAAAAGGAGTTTTTGGGGGGACCCTCCTCGATGGAGGTTTTTCTGTGTCACATTCTTTGCTGTATACCTTTGTTTATACTGTAAATACTGTATATTGTGTATATACTCATCACATTTCATTCTGCTTGTCAACATAGCTCTTTTCCATCTGCTCCTCTGACTGACTCAGCCGTGGTTTTTGTGAGTGTGGGAGAACTGAACTTTCTTTCACCACCACACAATATATATCTGCACGTTGGCCACAGCAGCCCCATGCAGTGCTACAGGCTGGGCTCAGAGTGGCTGGAGAGCAGCCAGGCAGAGAGGGACCTAGGGGTCCTGGTCGATGGTAGGCTGAACATGAGCCAGCAGTGTGCCCAGGTGGGCAAGAGTGCCAATGGCATCCCGGACTGCATCAGGAACAGTGTGGCCAGCAGGAGCAGGGAGGTCATTCTGCCCCTGTACACTGCACTGTTTATGCTGCACCTCGAGTCCTGTGTCTAGTTCTGGGCCCTTCAGTTTAGGAAGGAGGTTGACTTGCTGGAGTGTGTCCAGAGAAGGGCAACAAAGTTGGTGAGGGGTTTGGAGCACAGCCCTATGAGGAGAGACTGCGGGAGCTGGGGTTGCTTAGCCTGGAGAAGAGGAGACTCAGGGGAGACCTTATTGCTCTCTGCAACTACCATAAGGCAGGTTGTAGACAGGCAGAAGTTGGTCTCTTCTCCCAGGCAACCAGCACCAGAACAAGAAGACACAGACTTAGGCTGCACCAGGGGAGCTTTAGACTGGAGGTTAGGAGGAAGTTCTACAACAGAGAGAGTGATTGTCCATTGGAATGGGCTGCCTGAGGAGGTGGTGGAGTCACCATCACTGGAGGTGTTCAGGAGGAGATTTGACAGGGTGTTTGGTTGCATGGTTTAGTTTATTAGGTGGTGTTGGATGATAGGTTGGACTCGATGATCTTGAAGGTCTCTTCCAACCTGGTCTATTCTATTCTATTCTATTCTATTCTATTCTATTCTATTCTATTCTATTCTATTCTATTCTATTCTACTCTACTCTATTCTATTCTACTCTACTCTACTCTATTCTATTCTATTCTATCAGGTGTACCTCGCCTTATCTTAGATATATAGCACATCTATAATCTCCAATATAATTAACTACTCGTTATCAGGTGTACCTCGCCTTATCTTAGACATATAGCACATCTATAATCTCCAATATAATTAACTACTCGTTATCAGGTGTACCTCGCCTTATCTTAGACATATAGCACATCCATAATGTCCGGCGAATCAGGGAACGTCGCCGGCATAAAGGCAGACAGATTAATCTCACAGAGACTAATCCAATAGCCACCATTAGTGGCACTGACAAACAGGAGCATCTCCACAGTCCTTAAAAGCAAAATGTCTTCTTGCTGGTGCAAGTGAGAGTCATAATGAATAGTTGGTCAAGGCAAACGTTCAGGGTCACCATTTGTAATAGTTTAGATGCTTTAATTACCTCAAGCAATGCTTCCAGGACAGGATGTAAGCAGGCAAAGACATTTATTATGTTGCACAGCAAGGTTCTCTGGTCTATCAGCAGGCACAGGTGTCACATCTCAATTGGTCATTCTCTACTGGCATGCCTGTCGTTAAGGCGTTGTGGTGGTTTGAGCCTTAACTGGGGCTTAAAAGCTCAGATGGGGCCAAGGTTGAGAATCCCCTTCCCCAACAGAGAGAGCAAATCCACCAAGAAATAATTTGGGTTCAGCTTGGAAGTAGAGAGGCAAAGGATTTTTCTTTAAACAGTATATATATATATATTTATGTAACAGTGACAGGCAGGGTTCAGAAGGGTAAGGAACAAGGATGGATGGGAGAAGGAGAGGAAAAGGAAAAACAATTATGAGCTACAGAACCAGTCCTTTGCAGAGTGTGGAAGCAACAGGAAAGAGAGCAATGCCTGCAATTCTCCTCCATCTTATACCCCTGCTGGACAAGGAGGGGGAAGTGGAACAGACCAAGTCAGTTTCCCAGGGGAGGAAACACACCCCCCAGGGAGGGCAAAAAAACTCTCAGGAGCCCTCCTCCCCTGTTTTTTTCCAGGATGGGCATAGCCCACCACAGGCTGACAATAGGTCAAAACAACAAAACAATGTTTTAACACATCCCACCAAATGCTGCCCAGCTTCTCTCAGTCAAAGACAAAACATAGCTCTCTCTAATTCAAGCAAAGGCAAATCTTCCCTATAGTCTTCTCAAGCTAACCAAAAACAGCCCTCTTCCCACAACCAACCCTTTTTTCCCCCTGCACTTCTTTTTTCTCAGGCACCAACCCATTTTTCCTAGGTGCTTTTTTCTCTCGGGCATCATCAACCGTCTTTCTTCCTGCAAGTCTTTTTCCTCAGGCACCAGCCCTTTTATTCTCTGCTCTTGTTTTCTTTCAAGCAACAACACATTTTCCTCTGTACTTCTTTATTCTCAGGCACCAACCATTTTTTCCTCTGTGGTTCTTTTTCCTTGGGCACCAACCATTTTGCTCTCTGCTCTTGCTATCTTTCGAGCACCAACACATTTTTCTGCGTACTTCTTTTTTCTTGGGCACCAACCATTTTTCCCTCTGCACTTCTTTTCTCTCAGGCACCAACCCTTTTATTCCCTGCACTCCCTTTTTCTCATTCACCAACCCTTTTATTCCCTGTGCTTCTATTCTCTTGGGCACCAACCCCTTTTTCTCTGCACTTCTTTTTTCTCACACACCAAACATTTTTTCCTCTGCTATCTTTTTTCTCAGGCATCAACCCTTTTTCCTCTGTGCCTCCTTTCTCTCCAGCACCAACCCCTTTATTCCCTGCACTTCTTGTTTCTCAGGCACCCATTGTTTTTATTCTTTCTGTTTCTTTTTGCTCAGCCACCAACCCTTTTTCCCTCTGCACTTCTTTTTTCTGGGCACCTCCCCTTTTATTCCCTGCACTTCTTTTTTCTCAGGCACCAACACTTTTTTCTCTATGATTCTTTTTCTTGGGCACCAACCCTTCTTTCCTCTGGCCTTCTTTTTCCTCGGGCACCAACATTTTGTTTCTCTGATGCTGTTTTTTTTTGGGAGCCACCCTGGTTTTACTCTGTGCTTCTTTTCTTCTGGGTACCAACCTTTATTTTTTGTGCTGCTTTGTTCTCAGGCACCAACCCTTTGTTCCTCTCATCTTCTTTTTGCTCCGGCACCAACCTTTTTCCCTCTGCACTTCCTTTCCCTTGGGCACCAGCCTTTTCTCCTCTGGCTTCTTTTTTCTCGGCCACCAATCATTTTTATCTCTACACTTCTTTTCTCTATGGCACCAACCCTTTTTTCCCCCTTCCCTTTTTTTTTTCCTCCAGCACCAACACTTATTTCCTCAGCACTTCTTTTTTCTCGGATGCCAACCCTTTTCTTCTCTGCACTTCTTTTTTCTTGGGCACAGACCCTTTTCTACTCTGCTCCTCTTTTCTCTCGGGCACCAACACTTTTTTTCTCTGAGCTTCTTTTTCCTTTGTGCACCAACCATTTTTTTTCTTTGGGCTTCTTTTTTCTCAGGCACCAACCCTTTTATTCCCTGCACTTCTTTCTTCTCAGGCAGCAACAATTTTTTTCTCTGTGCTTCTTTTTTCTTGGGCACCAAACCTTTTGTCCTCTGCCCTTCTTTTCCCTCGGGCACCAAACATTTCTTCCTCTGTACTTCTGTTTCCTCGAGCACCAACCCTTTTTTCCTCTGCACTTCTCACTCGGGCACCAACCCTTTGTTTCTCTTTGCTTCTTATCTCTTGGGCACAAACACATTTTTTCTCCACACTTCTTTTTCCTTGGGCACCAACACTTTTATTCCCTGCGCTTCTTATTTCTTGGGCACCAACAATTTTGTTCTCTCTCTTGGTTTCTTTCAGGTACCATCACATTTTTCTCTGCACTTCTTTTCTCTCAGGCACCAACCCTGTTTTTCCCTGCACTTCTTTTTTCTCGGCCACCAACTCTTTTTCTGTGTTTCTTATTTCTCAGGCACAAACTTATTCTCTGCTCCTTTTTCTCAGGCACCAATCATTTTTTTCCTCTGTACTTCTTTTTTCTCATGCAGCAGTGCTCTTTTTTCTCTGCACTTCTTTTTTCTTGGACACCAAGCCTTTTTTACCCTGCACTTCTCTTTTCTTGGGCACTGACCCTATAATTCTCTGCACTTCTTTTTTCTTGGACACCAACCCTTTTTTTCTCTATGCTTCTTTGTTATCATGCACTAACCCTTTTTCCCTGTGCTGCTTTTTCTCAGGCACCAACCCTTTTTCTCTCTGAGAGTCTTATTTTTGTGCACCGACCTTTTTTTGCTCTGTGCTTCTTATTTCTTGGGCACAAGCAATTTTATTCTCTGCTCTTGTTTTCTTTCAGCACCAACACATTTTTCTCTGTACTTCTTTTTTCTTATGCACCATCCCTTTTTTTCTCTGTACTTCTTACTTCTTGGGCCCCAACTATTTTATTCTCTGTCCTTTTCCCTCGGGCACTCACACTTTTATTCCCTGCACTTCTCTTTTCTCGGTCACCAACACTTTTATTCTCTGTGCTTCTTTCTTCTCGGGCACTGAACATTTATTTTCTTCATTTCTTTTTTCTCAGGCATCAACCTTTTTTTCTCTTCACTTTCTATCTCTTTGGCACCAAGACATTTTTCTTCTGCTCTTCTTTATTCTCAGACACCAACCCTATTTTTCCCTGCACTTCTTTTTTTTTGGGGGGCACCAACCCAATTATTCCCTGTGCTTACTTTTTCTCAGGCACCAACTCTGTTATTCTGTGCACTCCTTTCTTCTCTGCCACAGACCCATTTCTTGTCTGCTCCCCTTTTCTCTCGGGCACCATCCCTTTTTTCCTCTGGACTTCTTTTATCTCAGGCACCACCACTTTTATTCTCTGGGCTTTATTCTTGGGCACCAAATCTTTTTTTTCTAGTGCTTCCTGCGCTTCTTTATTCTCAGGCACCAACCCTTTTTTCCTCTGCCCTTCTTTTTGCTCAGGCACCAACCCTTTTATTGCCTGCACTTCTTTTTTCTCAGACACCATCCCCTTTGTTCTGTCCACTTAGAATAGAATAGAATAAACCAGGTTGGAAGAGACCTTCAAGATCATTGAGTCCAACTCATCATCCAACACCATCTAATCAATTAAGCCATGGCACCAAGCAACCTATCAAGTCTCCTCCTAAACACCCCCAATGATGACAACTCCACCACCTCCCCAGGCAGCACATTCCAATGGGCAATCACTCTCTCCATGAAGAACTTCTTCCTAATATCCAGTCTAAGGCTCCCCTGGTGCAGCTTGAGACTGTGTCCTCTTGTTCTGGTGCTGGTTACCTGAGAGAAGAGACCAACCTCCTCCTGTTTACAACCTCCCTTCAGGTAGTTGTAGAGAGCAATAAGGTCTCCCCTGAGCCTCCTCTTCTCCAGGCTAAGCAAAATCAGAACTCCCAGCCTCTCCTCATAGGACCTGTACTCCAAACCCCTCCCCAGCTTTGTTGCCCTTCTCTGGACACCTTCCAGCAAGTCAACATTCTTCCTAAACTGAGGGGCCCAGGACTGGACACAGCACTCAAGGTGTGGCCTAACCAGTGCAGTATACAGGGGCAGAATGACCTCCCTGCTCCTGCTGGCCACACTGTTCCGGACACAGGCCAGGATGCCATTTGCCTGCTTGGTCACGTGGGCACACTGCTGGCTCATGTTCAGCCTACTATCAACCAGTACGGTCAAGGTCACTTTCTGCCTGGCTGCTCTCCAGCCACTCTGACCCCAACCTGTAGCACTACATGGGGTTGTTGTGGCCAATGAGCAGCACCCAGCACTTAGAGGGGCTCTGCCTACAACCAGATGGAAGGGAGAGACAAATTGGTTTGTTGGACTGTACAGAACCAATGGCCTGGCAAGTTGAAGCCATGAGAGGATAAAGCTTTAGTAGATACAGGTGCCCAGAGTGCTCTGACACCATCAAGCCATGAGGGGTGGAACCCATCCATGTTTCTGGTGTGACAGGAGGATCCCCACACCTGGATGTGTTGGAAGCTGAGTACTGGGATGCAAGCCACAGTTTGCTTTCACTTGGAGGCATGGAAGGAGTCACTGGACTCGATTGCCCCAGAGCTGGAAACACAGCCCCAGCATTTGCAGCATTTGGACTGGGCATGGACTGATCCAGACTGTGCTGGAACAGAGTGGAGCTGCAGAGCACCTGCAGTGAGCAGCCCTCTGGGTACTGCAAAGTGACCTCCTGTGGAGTGAGAATGGACAGTGCCTGAGGTGTGCTGCTGATTGCTGCTGGGCATGGTGCAGGTGGCACAGTATGAGGGCTTGGGAATATCAAAGGTTAAGTTGAAAATTTGCTGCCACTACTCCATCCTGCCTCATGCCACCTTCACAGGGACAGTGCTGGCTGGAGCAAAGTACTACAGGGCTTGAAGTTCAGATGGCAACATGAGAGGCTTCCTGTTTTGGTTGCTGCTGTTGGGTTCTGGCTCTCACGTGCTGGCTCTTTGCTGAGGGGGAGAGCTGCAGGGGTTTAACTCCTGGCTGCTGCTGCTCACTGCTGTGCTTCTTTCTGCAAACAGCCTCAGGTCAGTGTGCATTATGGGATCTCCTTTGGATTCAACTCTTTTGATCTTATCTCAAGTCCTTATCCCAGCCCAAAGGGGTTTTTGATTCATGTGTGTGTTATTTTTTCCTCACTTATGTTTTCGGGGGGAACAGGCAGCTTAACCTCTTCTCAGCTCTTCAACCTGTTCCAGCCCCAGAGTGGAAAGCCAACAGAAGCACTCTGAGTTCTTCCAAAGATCTCCATGAGCTTCCCCCTACACCCTCCAAAGATCCCAAACGTCAGTCCCAGGATCCCAAACACCTAAGATCACCTGAAAGCCCTTGAAGAATGCCTCTGAGATGCCCCTCAAGACACCTCTAAGAACCTCATTGTCCCCTCCCTGAACTGGGCACACAGCTCCACCCCATCCCTTGGGAGCAAATGCCCCCAAAATTCAGGCATTGAGGCAGAGATAACTGAAATAAAAGCAAACAGACAGGATTTGGGTAACTTTTGGGTTTTATTGAGACAATTGGTCAATGGACAGAGGATTTCTTACCCCAGGGAGACACAAAGCATAAGGGAAGAACCAGACAGACCGTGGCAAAGCCCTGCCCAGCTCCACTGGGACCTCCATCTGTGCCGACTCAACACTGTAATTGTTCTCATTAGCAATAATTGGTGTTCAGAAGGGCAGGAGTTGTTTGTTGATGCTGGTGTCCCCAGTCCCTGAGAAGTGCAGAGGAAAAAGGGATGATTTTGGTGCTGGAAAGGCCCTCTCAGAGGGGCCGCGATTACCCAACAGATTCTAGGTGGATTTATGCCTCCCCTCCAGTGCAGGCTGCTCTCTGGTGTGGATGTAGTGGTGCTTGTTGAGATAGCCTTTCTCGGTGAAGCTCTTACCACAGTCAGCACAAGGGAACGCCTTCTCACCAGTGTGGGTGCGGCGGTGGCGATTGAGATTTGGCCTCTGGCTGAAGCTCTTCCCACAATCAGCACAGCTGAAAGACTTCTCGCCAGTGTGCACATGACGGTGCTTTGTGAGGTTCCCCATCTGGGTGAAGCCCTTACCGCAGTCGGCGCAGCAGTACGGTTTCTCACTGTTGTGGATGAGTTGGTGCCGAATGTATTTAGTACTCGTGGTAAAGCATTTGCCGCACTCAGCACAGGGGAACAGATGCTATCCGGTGTGGATGCGGCGATGGATGGTAAGAGTGGAGATGCGTTTGAAGTTCTTGCCACAGTCCCAGCAGGTGAAGGCCTTCTCCCTGGTGTGGATGATGTGGTGTCGCCTAAGAGCAGAGATCTGCCTGAACCGTTTGCCACAGCTGTCACAAGGGAAGGGCCTCTCTCCAGTGTGGGTGCGGCGGTGCTGGGTGAGATGAGAGTTCCAGCGGAACCTCTTGCCACAGTCACCACAAATGAAGGGACAAGTGCCAGGTTGCGGGCAGAGGTGCTTCACAAGCTCTGAGCTATCTGGGAAGCTCTGCCCACACTCAGGGCAGTGATTCAGCTCTTTGGGTGACACTGAGGGACCTGCTCTGGCTTCATCCTCCTCCATACATTGCTCCCTCTCATCCTGGTCACCTTCATCATCATCATTATCCTCCTCTTCATAGTTGTCATTCTCAGCATCATCCTCCATCTTCTCCTCTTTTTCCTCCTCATCCTCCTCTACCTTGGGACTGCACATTGGCTTCTCCAACTTGATCTCTGGGTGTTGTTTCTTGCCTGGGTCCTTCTGTGAGGCCATACTGCGGGAGGGAGGGGTCACAGCTGTGCAATAGGGAAGATGGAAGCACCTGAGCCCAGGACCTCAAACCCTCAGATCCTGCCTGGGTCATGACACTCCCTGACTCCCAACACCCAGCTGGAGAAGAGAATGCAGAGGGGACCTCAAACCTTCAGTTTCTGCCACAGTATGGGCACAGACCTCCAATACCTGTGCTGAGACCCCAGGTTCCTGTGTTCAGTGCCCTGAGGTACCCTGGGGCTTACAAGTGGTCTTGTCCCACTCTCCTCGAGCATGGTGGCATTGGCAGGTGTGATGGGTTAACACCTTTTTCTGAAAACAAAAGAAGAAAGCAGGGTGGAGGGCTTGCGGGTACTTTACACTCCCTGAAGGGCGTCTCCCCCTAGGAAAGCTGAGTCTGTTCCACTTCCCCCTCCCTGCCCAGCAAGGGTATAAAAAGCAGGACCTCATAGCTGTTGGATCTCCTTTTTGGCTCCTGCCTTTGCTGGATGAGAGCTACTGCAGCTGCTCTCCTGATCCTCAGCCACGTGGCCGGACCTGATCCTTCTCCCTGCTGCCTCTGCGCCTTCTCAGAGACAGACTGGTTTTGTATTATTCTTTTTTCTATCCCCCTCCCATCCATTTTTGTTCCTTGCCCTTGTGAACCTTTTTTCCCTGTTATTGCTATATATATATTTTTTTTGAAGGAAAAAAAAACTTACTTGCCTCTCTACTTCCAAGCTGACTCCAGATTGTTGCTTAGTGGGTTTGCTCCTTACCTTTTTTTTTTTTATCCCTCCTCTCCCTGTTTGGAGGGAGGAGGTGGGGGGGAAGTGGGGAAGAGATTCTCAGCCTTTTCCCCATTTGAGCTTTTAACTCTCAGTTAAGGCTCAAACCACTACAATTTTTGGCACCCAACGTGGGGCTTGGAAATTGATCTTGTATTGGGAAAGCAATACTTTTTTCTGAAAAAGGAGCTTGAAGTGGAAATGGCAATTTTAAAGAACCTGATGGTCCAAGCCTTTTCATGGGCTTTTGGCTGGATCTTTTGGACCCACATCTACATAACTTACCACGTGGTGTGGTTAATGACAGAGATGCTGATCAAGTGGATAAAAACTTTACCAATTAAGTTAGGCATGTATCTCTTGAATTCATTGAATTTCACTGTCAGTGGTAACTTTTCTAACATAGGAAACTTTCCTGAAGCAAGTTATGAAACCAATGGTGTAGATAAAAGTGCCTGTGATGGAAAATTGCTCTACGTTGCAATATGCTCCATATGCCTAAATGTAATCCTTATAGTGGCATTTGCTGGGACCGTGTTGGGTGGAGGACTAGCTAACCCATTAAGAGCTGTTTGGAGGGTGATAACACACTCCTTTGTGCTCTTTAATGACTGGGGGCGTGTCTGCTGTGGGCATTGTAAGCACTCTGTAGACACAAAGAGGGAGGGGTCGGGTTGTAATGACTGTGCCAGCTCTCAGCCTGAGCCCCAGGCACAAGGGTTTGCCCCACCACCAGCAGTCCCACAGTTGACCCCTGATGCTCCTGCCAATGCAGTCTCTCTAGCACCGGTCACCACACGCAGGAAAAGAAATCAAAAATCATCGCCAAGCACGGATGGTGAGGAAGGAACCTCAGCAGGCCCCAGCACCTCACAGAACCCAGCGGTGGATGAAGATGATTCAGACCAGGAAATAACTGTTACATCGCTGCCCAGAAAGGAACTAAGGCAAACTCGTCTGGACTACGCCAGGAAAAAGGGTGAACCAATACTAAGCTGGGCCCTGAGATGCTGGGACGAGGGGGTGGACACAGTGGACCTGGATAAGAGGGAGGCAAAGCTTTTAGGCTCCCTGACTCGTGATGCTGGTCTGGACAAAGAGTTAGCCAAACTTGATGGAATACACACTCTCTGGGCCCGGATTCTGAACAACATCAGGAGCCGGTACCGCTCAAGAGATGACCTGCCCTGGGCCCCAGTTAGATGGACAACTATGGAACAGGGCATTCGGTATCTGAGGCACATGGCCGTGATGGAAATAATTTATGGGGATGGCCAGCTCCCTTCGGACCCAGATGAGGTGCCCATGAGACGGCCCTTCGTAAAGAAACTCACCCAGGGTGCTCCTCAGAAATATGCTCACACATTAGGAGGGATACTCTTGACTGGACAGGATGGAAGTCCTAAAACTGTCTGTGAGTTTGCCAATGATTTAAGGGAATATGAGGACAGCATAAATCAGAAACCCCTGATCTCAGCCATAGAAACTATGGCTAAAGACATTGTCAAAGAGATCAAGACCTCCATGTCTGAACTGAAAAAGGGGAGCGATGCCTCCTTTTCCCCTTCTCCTTCAGAATGGGTCCAGGTCTCAGCAATCAGGAACAGGCGACCTTCCCCTAGGAGATCACCCCAAGCCAATCAGGGAATGTCAAGGGGGTCTCTGTGGAGGTTCCTCTGTGACCATGGAGAGGACATGGACACCTGGCATGGCCAACCCACCTCTGCCCTCTGGAACAGGGTGTGGGAACTGCAAGGTGGGCACCACGGGGATAACTCATCTAGGAGAAGAGCTGCCCCAGTTTCCTGGAGTGGTCCCTCTCGCTCAAGAGACCCTTCCCCTAGTAACACAGGACCATGTGACAAGTGTGGACATTGCCGCCAGCATTAGAGGTGCCCTACCTCCAGCCAGGTGGAGGCCAGGGATAACAGAGTATACTGGGATGTGTACGTGAAATGGCCTGGCACTTCAGAAGCCCTGAAGTACCGAGCTCTGGTGGACACAGGGGCCCAATGCACCCTGATACCATTGGGGTATAAAGGGGCTGAGTCCATAAGCATTCAAGGAGTCACAGGAGGCTCACAAGACCTGACTGTACTGAAGGCTGAGAGAAGCCTGACTGGGAATGAATGGGGAAAGCACAACCTAGTGACTGGTCCAGGTGCACCTTGCATTCTTGGCATTGACTTTCTGCAGGAGGGATGCTTCAAGGAGCCTAGGGGGCACAAGTGGGCATTTGGGGGAGTAGCTAGCTGTAGAGACTGCAGGCTAAGAACATGCCCGAGCTGTCGGATGAGCCCTCCATAGCCACAAGAGGCAGGATTTGAAGTTCCCTCTTGCCTCTTGCATAGTACATCACAGGCAGTCCAGGACCAACAGAGACTCTCTGCACCCCATACACCAACTGATTCGACGACTGGAGAGCCAGGGCGTGATCAGCAAGGCTCACTCCCCCTTCAACAGCACGATATGGCCAGTGCGGAAGGCAAATGGGGAATGGAGACTGACTGTGGACTACCGTGGCCTGAATGAAGTGACTCCTCCGATCAGCGCTGCCGTGCCGGACATGCTGGAGCTCCAGTACGAGCTGGAATCGAAGGCGGCCAAGTGGTATGCCACAAGTGACATTGCTAATGCCTTTTTCTCCATTCCCATTGCAGAAGAATGCCGGTCACAGTTTGCTTTCACCTGGAGGGGAGTACAGTATCAATGGAATCGGTTACCTCAGGGCTGGGTCCATAGCTCAACCATCTGCCATGAGGTGATCCAGACTGCCTTGGAGAAAGGTGGAGCCCCTGAGCATCTGCGGTTCATCGATGACATCATTGTATGGGGTGAGACAGCAGAGGAAGTTTACCAGAAGGGTAAGAGGATAATTGACATCCTGCTGGAGGCTGGCTTTGCCATCAAGAGAAGCAAGGTGAAAGGGCCTGCCAGGGAGATCCAGTTCCTGGGTGTTCAATGGCAGGATGGCCGTCGCCACATCCCTCAGGAGGTGGTGAACAGGGTAGCCACGATGGTGCAACCCAGGAACAAGAAAGAGAGACAGTCCTTTTTGGGGCTTGTGGGCTTCTGGAAAATGCACATTCCCGGGTACAGTCAAATTGTGAAGCCTCTCTTCCATGTAACAAGGAAGAACAATGATTTTGTGTGGGGACCTGAGCAGCAGGTGGCGTTTGACCAGATCAAACGAGAGGTGGTCCATGCTATGGCTCTGGGACCTGTTCGAACTGGACCAGAGATCAAGAATGTGCTGTACACTGCAGCTGGTGAGAATGGTCCTACGTGGAGCTTGTGGCAGAATGCTCCTGGTGAAACCAGGGACAGGCCCCTAGGTTTCTGGAGAAAGGGCTAGAAAGGCTGTGAGGCCAACTACACCACAACAGAAAAGGAAATCCTAGCTGCCTATGAGGGTGTCCAAGCTGCCTCTGAGGTAATTTGGTCTCAATTACCACTATTTCTGGTTCCAAGGCTTCCAGACCTGACCTGGATGTTCAAAGGGAGAGGCTCAACCCCACATCATGCCACAGATGCTACCTGGAGTAAGTGGATGGCCCTGATAACTCAGCGAGCTCAGATGGGGAACTTCGAACGCCCTGGCATAGTGGAAGTGATCACCAACTGGCCAGAGGGTGCTGACTTTGGAATGCCAGCAGAGCAGACAGTGACCCGTGCTGAGGAGGCTCCCCCATACAATGATCTCCCTGACAAGGAGAAGGGCTATGCTCTATTTACAGATGGGTCCTGCCGGCTTGTAGGAAGCAAGCGGAGATGGAAGGCAGCTGTCTGGAGCCCAACAAGGCAAGTGGCAGAAGCAAGGGATGGAGAAGGCGAATCCAGTCAGTACGCAGAGGTAAAAGCTGTCCAGCTGGTCCTGGATGTGGCAGAATGAGAAAACTGGCCAGTGCTGTACCTCTCTGCTGACTCCTGGATGGTAGCCAATGTCTTGTGGGGGTGGCTGAAGCAATGGAGGAGGAACGAGAGGCAGAGAAAAGGGAAGCCTGTTTGGGCCGCTGACCTGTGGCAAGACATCGCTGCCCACCTGGACAGGCTGCCAACAAAGGCATGGCACATGGCTGCACACATCCCCAAGAGCACAGCCACAGAGGAGCACAAACACAACCACCAAGCAGATCTGGCTGCTAAAATCTCCCAAATAGCCTTGGCCTGGGAACACAAGGGTGAGCTGTTCATAGCTCACTGGGCCCATGACACTTCTGGCCACCAAGGGAGAGATGCCACATCCCGGTGGGCTGGGGACAGATCAGTGGACATCTCCATGGAGGACATCTCACAGGTCATCCATGAGTGTGACATCTGTGCTGCCATCAAGCAGGCCAAGTGCATGAAGCCTCTGTGGTATGGGGGGAGATGGTTGAAATATAAATATGGAGAGGCCTGGCAGATCAACTACATCACCCTTCCTTGGTCTCACAGCAGCAAACATCACCTACTGACCATGGTGGAGGCAAGTACATGGTGGCTGGAAACCTACCCAGCACCTCATGCCACTGCCTGCAACACCATCCTGGGCCTAGAGAGACTTGTCCTGTGGAGACACGGCACCCCCGGGAGGATTGAATGGGACAATGGAAGCCACTTCAAGAACCATCTCCTAAGGGACTGGGCAAAGGAACATGGGATTGAATGGATTTACCACATCCCATACCATGCACCAGCTGCAGGGAACATCAAGCGCTACACTGGCTTGCTAAAGACCACCCTAAAAGCCATGGGGGGTGGAACCTTCAGGAACTGGGAAAAGCATCTAGCTCAAGCCACTTGGTTAGTGACCAGCAGAGGATCTGTGAACCGAGCTGGTCCTGCCCAGTCCGACCTGCTGCAAACAGTGGATGGAGATGGAGTTCCTGTGATTGCTGAGAAGAACCTGCTGGGGAAGTCCGTGTGGGTTTTCCCTGCTGCTGGTGGGGGCAAACCAACCCGAGGGGTGGTCTCGGCTGAGGGGCCTGGTCACACTTACTGGGTTATGTTAGAAACTGGGGACATTCAGTGTATCCCACAGCAGAACGTGACTCTGGCTGAGAGAGGATGAACTCGGAGGAGGCAACACTCATCAATGTAATTATGTGAATAGTTATAAGTTGTTCTAAGTTTCTCCATCCTAGCTTAATACCAGCCCAGCATCCAGGACTCAACGTACCCACTGCACAGCAACCCAGAGAGCTCCTGCATCATCTCACCTGCACCTGTCCCTGATGTCCTTACAGAAATGGACTGTTCCTGATGTCCCTACAGCAACAGACTGTTCCTGACTTTTTCCTTTCCCTTTCAAAGACAGACTGATTCCTGATTCTTTTCCACATGCCTGCCCAGTTCAAGCACCACCTACAGTGACCATCACCAGAGAGAGAGACTGCCCTGGGAGAGAGCAAGCAGGGATAGCAAGAGACTTGCACCAAGGCTTCAAATACCATGTGTCAAAATCACATGAAGGGGCTGTGGCAGGAGAGAGGAAGTGGAACAGAGGGTTGGATTGTGGTGGGTTAACACCTTTTTCTGAAAACAAAAGAAGAAAGCAGGGTGGAGGGCTTGCGGGTACTTTACACTCCCTGAAGGGCGTTTCCCCCCTGGGAAAGCTGAGTCTGTTCCACTCCCCCCTCCCTGCCCAGCTAGGGTATAAAAAGCAGGACATCATAGCTGTTGGATCTCCTTTTTGGCTCCTGCCTCTGCTGGATGAGAGCTACTGCAGCTGCCCTCCTGCTCCTCAGCCACGTGGCCGGACCTGATCCTTTTCCCTGCTGCCTCTGCACCTCCTCAGAGAGAGACTGGTTTTGTATTATTCTTTTCTGTCCCCCTCCCATCCATCCTTGTTCCTTGCCCTTGTGAATCTTTCCTGTTATTGTTATATATATTGTTTAAAGAAAATTCTTCACCTCTCTACTTCCAAGCTGACTCCAGATTATTGTTCAGTGGATTTGCTCCTTAGCCTTTTTTTTCCCTCTCTGTTTGGAGGGAGGAGGGGGGAGTGGGGGAGAGATTCTCAGCCTTTCCCCCATCTGGGCCTTTAACTCCCAGTTAAGGCTCAAACCACTACAACCAGGGAAACTGTTCCACTGCTGCCCCTCCCCCTGTCCCAGGAGAGAAAGGAGCAGAGAGAAAGAAGTGGGTTAGACTTATCTAAAACAACGCAGCCAAGGTCAGCCGACAAGCAGGTTAATCTCTCCCGAGTGAAGCAAGAAGAGAAGAGATCAGAAAAGAGAAAGAATTGTTATAATAATAATAATAATAATAATAATAATAATAATAATAATAATAATAATAATAATAATAATAATAATAATAAACAACCAGGTTGGAAGAGACCTTCAAGATCATCGCATCCAACCCATCAACCAATCCAACCCACCTAAACAACTAACCCATGGCACCAAGCACCCCATCAAGTCTCCTCCTGAACACCTCCAATGATGGTGACTCCACCACCTCCTCGGGCAGCCCATTCCAATGGGTTTTGGTACAGCCAAGCTTATAGCAGATATCTCTCCAATGAATTTGTTTAGAATAATCTGTTTTCCTTTTTACAACCAATAGTGATTCATTTATATTTTTCTACTTTTCTTCTCAAAATCTCTAACTAAATTTTAAAGGCATAGCCTTAAACCACCACACTCCCCCCCTTCTATTCAATTCCAGCATTTTCGAGTCTGTCCAGCAGTCGGGCAATTTGATTTAAGGTGCCCAGGTTTCTCAGAAGCACAATATTTTCCACCCAGGTTCTTTCACTTTTGCAAAAATATAAGATAAAAAAAAAAAAAAAAAGATTAAAACTAGGTAAAAAAATAAATTTAAAAAAAAAGATGAAAAAATGAAGCTATGCAAACCATGCTCTCTGAGTCTATATAAGCTGTAAAGGTTCCCTTAATAAGCACTCTCTATTATTAGCTCTCCATATTAGCTCTAAATTAGCACTATACAATGCTATACTCGCACTATACTCGTACAACACTGGAACAATAAAGGAACAATACTAGATCGTATTGGTCATTCATATTGACACCCATCCATCCTTGTTCCTTGCCCTTGTGAAAACTTACCTACTATTGTCACATATATATATATATATATATATATATATATATATATATATATATATTGTTTCAAGAAAATTCTTTACCTCTCTACTTCCAAGCCAACTCCAAATTATTTCTTGGATTTGCTACTTCCCTTTCTTTTTCCTGTCTATTGGGAAAGAGGTAGGGGGGAGCAGGGGAAGCATTCTCAGCCTTTCCCCTATCTGAGCTCTTAAGTACTAGTTAAGGCTCAAACCACCCAATCAGAAAGGCTCCACAGGGTTTGAGGGGAACCATTCCAAATGCCGTGGGAGGGAGTAAAGGCCAACCACAGTGGAAAAGGCCAACTGAGGCTGGGCTGCAGAAGGAGGAGTGTGGCCACCTGAACACAGAAGTTGTCCTCCCCCCAGACTCAGCACTGCTGTGGCCACATCTGGATGCTTGGTGTCTCACTTTGGGAATGTCCACTCTGAAGGAATGAAGAACAACTGCAGAGGCTGGAGAGGAGATCTGACAGGACGGAGGTTGACGTCTCTGTGGAGAGCCTGAGGCACTTGGGCTGCTTCAGCCTGCTGAATGGAGGCGCAGGGCACTGCCATAGCAGTGTGCAGAAGTCTGAAGGGTGGTTTCAGAGAGGATGAAGCTTTTCTGAGGAGTGTGAAGAGGCTAAAATCTCCACAAAGTGCACCTTGGATGGTTCAAACTGAAGATGAGGCCAAAGAAATGTCCCTCAAAGGGCAGAGCTGCTATGCATGAGGCAATCCAGAGGTGTCAGGAAATGGCAGGGAGAGCTGAGACAGCTCAGAGAAGGGATGGAAATAGCAAGGGGAGAGCTGGGAGGGGAAGCAAGATTGGTGTCAGCAGCCTGAAGGGAAAGAGAAGCAGGCATGGGACAGTGTAGGACAAGGTGCAGTGTGGATGGCCAAGGGCTCTGGCAAGGCTGAGAGGCCCAACAGGAACAAGGCCTTTGTGCCCTTGGGTCTGACAGTTGCCTCTGCCACCAAGGCCTGTGAGGAGAAACTTGGCTTTGAGGCTTTGAGGTTCTTCTATTGCAAGGGCAGTGGCCAGGGCTTGGCTTTCCTGCTTCCTAGACCAAAGGCAAGTTTTTCTGCCCTGTCCTTTGCCTTTGTCTCCCTGCAATCCTGGCCTCTAACAAGCTGCTCTAACAAGTCCCTGGGGAGCCTTTGTCAGTAACAAGCCTCAGTGAGGCCAATCAGTGCTTCAAGGTACTTTGGAGTTTGCTTCTGACTTGGACTTCTTGAGAGGCTTCTTGGCAGTACCTTGGCAGAGTCTCCTGGCAGTACCTAAGGATGATGTAATCAGCCCCAAATACTCCATGGGGCTCATTAAATACTGCTGAACCTCTAATTATTGCCAAGGTTTCTGCAGCTAATTGGAGAGGTTATTATTACACAAAGCATCTGATAAAAATGATTTCACAGGGTGAATCAGAGCCCTGAGCCACAGGTGAGGGATAGGATTTGCCTTGCCAGGGGCTGGGGGTCAGTGCTTGGCCCTTTGGATCAATGAAACCCCTCCAGGTTTCCTTAGCAGCAGAGCCACCTTTAGCTGCTTGTCCTGACCTGTCAGCACTGCCTCAGTTCTCTGCTCTCACCACAGCCTGGAGGTACTTCAGTTCCTCCAGTGAAGCTTCCCTTGGATCCACTGTCTCCTTCTGCTCTAACCAGACCCTAGTGACCCTTTCCAGGTATGCTTCACTGGGACCCATTAACAGTAGAAGAAACTTCAGAGTTTGAATCTGACTTTGACTTCTGGAGAGGTTTCATCAGCTTCTCAGTCCCTGAGGGTTACAGGGCACCGAAAGCCACTACACGAGTCATTAAAACACCTTGGGCTGGTCATCTGCTGCCCTATTGGGCCAGACTCATGGGCTGGAAGGTGCTGCTAGCAAGCAGGCAGTGCTGCAGGAGACAGCTCTGGCAAGCAGCAGCACAGCACATCAGGGCTGAGGACACTGCCAGAGGATCTCAGGGAGATGAGGAAGGCAGAGAGAGCTTCAAGCTGTCCAGGACTGGGAGGATGACTGAGAGCTCACTGGAGGAGAAGTCACTGCAGTCACTGATACAGTGAGGCTGTGGGTGCAGGACACTGCAGCTGTAGCTCCTGGAGGCATCTCCATCTCGGCACCTGATGCTCAGCTGAAGGCTCCTGGAGTGTGCACACAGAAGGAGGAGCAAAGCCCTTCAGTTCCATCCTGTGAGCAGCAGTGAGCAGAGCTGGGTAAGGAGAAGGCTTCACCCCCAGCCCCTCTGCCTTTCTCTCTTCCCTTCACTCTCTCGGCAGCACCACAGGCCTGCTCCCTGTTTCTCCACCTCTCCATGGGTGTGGTGGTTTTAGGCTATGCCTTTAAAATTTAGTTACAGATTTTGAGCAGAAAAGTAGAAAGAAAATAAATAGATCACTCTTGGGTGTGAAAAGGAAAAGAAAAGATTATTCTAAACAAATTCATTGGTTAAATATCTGGAATCAGAGGAGCTGTACCATAACAATTCTCTCTCCTCTCTGCTGATGTCAGCTCTTTTGCTTCGCTCTGGATAGATCACCTGCTTTGTCTGCCCTTGGCTAAGTCTAACCCACTGCTTTTTTTCTCTCTTCACTCCTCCTTTCTCTCTTGGAACAGGGGGCAGGGGGTACGGGCAGTGGAACAGCTTCCATGGTCTCTGGTTTTGTGTTGTTGGGTAATTGTAAATAGCTGTCTAATATTGTCACTCCTGTATGTTTTGTACCTGTTCATTTCATTCCATTGTAGAGTGTAGCTCTTGCTTGTCAATACAGCTTCATTTGCTTCTAACTGAGCTTCTCTGGCAAAGTTAATGCTGAGGGGAAATTTTAACCCACCACGATGGGACTCTTGTTCCATGGGATTGAGCTGTTGGTCACTTTCTGTTCTGACACCAGAGGAATCTTCATGGCAATTCTGGGACCCTGCTGCATTTGAAGCTGCGATGAACTCTGCCATGGGTTGGTAGTGATGTGACTCAGCTGACCCATTCCTCATGCCGCGCAGGGAGGGAGGTTACCATGAGGCTGAGAGAAGTGTGCCCTAACTTGTCACTGCCTTTCCCTCCTTGGACAGGTCTCCATGGCCACAGGCAGCAGATGGCCAACAGCAGCTCCATCACCCACTTCCTCCTCCTGCCATTCCCAGGCACAAGGCAGCTGCAGCTCCTGCACTTCTGCCTCTTCCTGGCCATCTACCTGGCTGCCCTGCTGGGCAATGGCCTCATCATCACCACCACAGCCTGGGACCACCACCTCCACACCCCCATGTACTTCTTCCTCCTCAACCTCGCCCTCCTTGACATGGGTGCCATCTCCACCACTGTGCCCAAATCCATGGCCAATTCCCTGAGGGACACCAGGAACATGTCCTATGCAGGATGTGTTGCTCAGGTCTTTCTGCTTCCCTTTTTCATGGCAGCAGAGTATTTTCTCCTCACCACCATGTCCTACGATCGCTACGTTGCCATCTGCAGACCCCTGCACTATGAGACCCTCCTGGGCAGCAGAGTTTGTGTCCACCTGGCAGCAGCTGCCTGGGCCTGTGCTTTTCTCAATGCTCTGCTGCACACAGTCAATACATTTTCCCTGCCCCTCTGCCAGGGCAATGCTGTGCACCAGTTCTTCTGTGAAGTGCCCCAGATCCTCAAGCTCTCCTGCTCCACATCCTACCTCAGGGAACTTGGACTTCTTGTGCTCACTGCCTGTTTATTCCTTGTCTGTTTTGTGTTCATAGTGGTGTCCTATGTGCAGATCTTCAGGGCAGTGCTGAGGATCCCCTCTCAGCAGGGACGCCACAAAGCCTTTGCCACCTGCCTCCCTCACCTGGCTGTGGTCTCCCTCTTTCTCAGCACTGCCTTCTTTGCCTACCTGAAGCCCTCCTCCATCTCCTCCCCATCCCTGGACCTGGTGGTGTCAGTTCTGTACTCAGTGGTGCCTCCAGCAGTGAACCCTCTCATCTACAGCCTGAGGAACCAGGAGCTCAAGGCTGCCCTGAGCCAACTGATCTGTGGCTGGTTTCAGAAGCAATAAACTCTTTGTCTTCTCCTGCAGAGCAGTTCTGATGTCAGTCAGTGCAGGCCCAGCCTGGCTCCTCAAGTTCTGGCTGCTGCTGGTGGTGTTCCCCTTGTGAGAATGTTGTTCCCACACAAATGTCTTTCTTCAGACCATTTCTGGTTCATTGTCCTGTCTGCTGTGACCCAGAGGCTACAGACAGGAGGAGCTGTGCTCCCTTTATGTTCAACACAATAAAGGACCCTGCAGGGAGTTGTTTCTCTGAATTCCTTCTTCCAAGGCTTCTGTGGAGCTGCAGGGCAGTGCCTGTGTGCAGAGATGGAGGAGCAGAGTCTCAGCACAGCAGCAGTGCCAGGGAGCCCCAGAGCCTATGCTGTCCTCAGCTGCTCTTTCTTCTCTTCCACCCTCTCCTGCTGAGCCTCTGTGCTGGGGCAAGGCCTGAGTGCTCTGGCAGCTTGGGCACTGTGCTACTGTGTGGCAGTGCTGGCACTCCAGGCAGGGAGAGTCCAGGGCTGCTTGTAGCACAGAGCTGCTCCAGAGCAGCACTGCCATCAGAACAGGAGGTGTCCTCATGCCTTCATACCCCAACCCCCTCCTATTGCAGACTGCACCTACTCCACTGTCCAGACTGGATACCTTGACCCCCTTCCAGTGTAGACTCAGTCTGAACATGGTCCCTTTAACCCCTCCCAGTACAGTTGTGGCCTCATCCCAGCACAAATTGGATCATACTGTCCTCTAGCACTGCAGCCTGGGTCCCATCCCAGCACAGAATCTATCCATCCCCTGGCTCTTTTCCCAGTACTGAATACATCCATCCCAGTACAAACTGCACACCCTCATGCCCTCCCAGTACAGTCTGGACCTTGTCCCAGTCCAAGCAGGGTCCCTTTAATCCCTCCAAATGCCCATTAGCCCTTGTCTCAACAAAAGCTTTATCCCCTTATGCAGTCCCAGTACAGACTAGGCCCTGTCCGAGTGCAAACTGATGCCCTGATCCCATCTCAGTATAGTCCAAGACCTGTCCCAGAGGAAATACATCCACTGGCATCACCCAGTACAGACTGGGGACCATCCCACTGCAAAGTTGAAGCCTTGACCTCCTCCCAGTTCCAACTGCTTCCCTCCCAATGCAAACCAGAGAACAGGACTCCTTCCCAGAACAAACTGTGCCTGCTCCCAGGAAAACCTACATCACCTGAACCCTTCCCAGGACCAGACTGGGACCCCTCCCGGTACAACCTGAGTCCCCTGGCCACATCCCAATACAGTCTGGGACTCTTCCCAGTACATACTGGGTTCCTTTAACCCCTCCTGCCACAGGCTGGGCCCTGTCACAGTCACAACTCCATACCCTAAGCACACCAGAGTCCAGTCTGGGCCATCTCTTATTTCAAACTGGGTCCTATTAACATCTTCAATACAGCCCAGGCCTTGTCCCAGTACAAATTGACTCCACTCATCCCATCCTGTGCTGTTTCATATTTTTATCAGTGCTATAGACAGAGGGATGGAGACACCACCAGCAAGTGTGCAGATGGCACCAAGCTGAGTGGTGCTGATGAGATGCCAGAGGGCAGGATGGCATCCAGAGGGACCTGGACAAGCTGGAGAGGTGGTGCCCAGGTGACCCTCATGAAGTTCAACAAGAGCAAGAGCAGAGTCCTGCAGCTGGGCTGGAACAATCCTCACTATCAATGCAGGCTGGGAGAGGAGGTGATAGAAAACAGCCCTGAGGAGAAGGCCTTGGGGGTGCTGGTGGGGGAGAAGCTGGCCAGGAGCAGGCAGTGTGAGCTTGCAGCACAGAAGGCCAAGGGCAGCCTGGGCTGCATCCAAAGCAGCATGGCCAGAGGTGGAGAGAGAGGATGCTGCCACTTTGTGATACTCTGGTGAGACCCTCCCTGGAGTACTGCATCTAGCTCTGAAGTCTCAACACAGGAAGGACATGGAGCTGATGGAGCAGGTCCAGGGAAGGGACACAGAAATGGTCAGGGGCTTGGAGCAGCTCTGCTATGAGGACAGGCTGAGGGAGCTGGGGTTGATCAGACTGAAGAAGAGAAGGCTCTGGGGAGACCTAGTAGCAGACTTCCTGTGCCTGAATGGTACTGGATGGAGAGAGATTGTTTGCAAAGACCTGCAAGGACAGGGCCCCGGGCAATGGCTTCGAACTAGATCAGAGCAGATTTAGATTGGAGGTGAGGAAGAAGTTTTTTACCATGCAGATGGTGGAACACTGGAACAGGTTGCCCAGGGAGGTGGTTGAGGCCCCATTGCTGGAGATACTCAAGGTGAGGCTCAACAGGGCTCTGAACAACCTGATCTGCTTGAGGATGTCCCTGCTGGCTGCTGAGTGGATTACACTAGATGACCTTCAGTGGTTCCTTCCAACCCAGACCATTCTATGATTCTATCATCCCAGGACAGACTAGGCTTCAGTGAAGTAAAACTGGATCCCCTCACCCCTTCTCCGTACCACCTGGGTCTCTCCCAGTGCAAAATGGATGCTCTGCACCCTTCCTAGGACAGACTGAAATCCTGCCCAGGACAGAATGCATCCACACACCTCCTCTCAGCACACACTGTGCTCTCAGGACAAACTGGACCCATCCCAGTTCACTCTGCAACCTCTTCTTGTGGAAATCAGATCCCATGGTCCCCTCCCAGTTTAGACTGGGCCATGTGACAACACAAACTGCTTTGCTTTTGCCCCTCCCCGTTCAGACTTGGCTCTCTCCCATTCCTAACTTGCTTCCCTGTCCCACTCCCAGTACAGACTGGGACAAAGGCTGAGGTGGCACAGATCCCTGTGCACACCTGTGGCATGGGATGATGGTGCTGATGCCAAGTATGGCATAATTCCAGCTTCATGCCTCCCATAGGCTGCAGCCAGTTTTTTATGAGAGTGCCCTTTGGCCACATCCAGCCTCCAGAAACCTATCAGTATTACCCCAGCTTGTAAATATGTTGCCCTCTTTCTCTTTGTTCTCTCTCCTTGCTTGAGTCTAAGGTTGTGCCTTAGCCTTACTATTAAGCCAGCATCTGGGCAGGCCTGTTGAGCCTCAGCCCTGAGAGTATCTCCAGAGGAGAGACCAACACTGAGAGTCTGAGAAGCTACAGCATTGTGTTGCCAGCCTCACCGGTCGGAAGAGCCTGATGTGCCTTCAAGAGGACTGGACCCCTGAGGGTAAGATCTGCCCAGTTGCCAGGGAAGGGACTTAGCCGAGTCCGGCAGTGCAAACATCTGCCGCAGCCTGAAGCAGCTGACTGAGGAGCTGCACAACCCTGTGTGTCAGCTCAGAAAGCAGGACCAGCACTGCCTGCGTGACCCTGCCATTGAGGGATGAGAAGAGGAGCTGATGCTTCCACTGCTCCGTGCCCAGTGAACCCCAGGGGAATCCAAAGCACCGTTCATGTCCTGTGCTCCAGGGCCAGGACCACTCTAATAGGCTCCTCCCAGCTCCTTCAAGCCAAGCAAAAAGGAAGTTGCCATGCCACACAGCTGTGCTTCTTCCCTGGGGCTGCCCTCACCAGCCCTGAAGATCATTGCCACGAGGGCCAGCCCCATCCCAGGATCAGCCCTATCAGCCCTGCCAGGCCAACCCTGCAGGACCACTCCCTGCTGTCCAGAGGGAGCTGCCTGAGTCCTGCGAAGGGAGCCTGCCTAACAGCAAGCCTACATTCCATCCCCTCTCTGCTGCCGTGGGAGGGAGAAGGTTGTCTCCGCCATTTCTGTCCAGGTCAGCCCAGGAGCCAGCCCTGGCAGCAGCAGCCTGCCGGAACCTAACCTTGCTACAAACAAAGGACACAGTGTATCTTCCACCTGATTCCCACTCACTGACATTCAGTTCAAAGCACCTGCACCTAGCAGCACATTTCTAGTTCCAGCCTCTGACACATTGTAATGCCTCCGAATAGAGTTAAGCAGCTGCCAGCATCTCATCGAGTCACCACCTGGTGGACAAGCAGCAGAATTGCAGCCTGAGTTATATTAATAGAAATTAATTCTGTAAATATTCTAATTGAGTCCAAATGATCAATACTGAACCACTTCTGGGATGTATTTCACAATCATGCACTAGAATATGGATATAAAATAGTGATTCATTGGTTAGTGATAATTTTAATAATTAATACTAATTAATATTTATATAATTCATATTTCATCTTCATAAATTAATAACCTCTTCATCACACCAAGAAATTTAATCTCTTGTCTGGGATCTTGACATTGGCAAGGTGGAATGTCTAACCCACTCTTGGTGGGCTCATAGGAAGGGAAGTCTCTCCCTCTCTCCCCACCCAGTCCTCTGCAGTGCAGGAGTCTTCCTGGGGTCTGAATTGAAAATACCACACCTCACAGTACAGACTGGGCCCCGCCCATCCTCTCTACTCAGTTCCCTCCTCTAACACAGTGGAGCTGAACCCCCCCTGCATCTCACCCCTTACAGCTCATCCCCTCCCAAACCCACTCCTGACCCTGACTCTGCCCCCATTGCTCATCTTGGCCCCAGCCTTTACCCTTGGCATTGATCCTTTGACCTTAACCCTAGGCCTCAACCTAGCCCAAACACAACCCCTGCCCCTCAGAGCTGGCCCTCACCTGAGGCCTGCCCAGCACTCTCTGCAGGACATCTGAAGGAAGGAGACTCATTAACTCCTCACTAACTGTTAGAAACTTTCCCACTCATTAGAGTAGCTTTCAGCCATCAATAAAGGAACCATTGAGCTTGGTAGAGTGGAGGGACATAAGGCAGCTGCCCACAGCCCTAGACATCAGAGGGAGAGATAAGGCTGAGTCTGGAAAACAGGATGGGGTCTCACCCACCTGGGCCTCAGTACCAAGATGAGAACAATCCTGCGGGATTGGCAGAGGACCAACAGGAAAAATACAAGATGATGACACAGTGACTACAACATTGACACAAGGACAGAAGAGGGCAGCAAAGAGCAAGAAATGGAAGGATTTTAGCTCTTCAAAGAAGTTTTTATCACTCTAATGCATATGTATTACTAAGTCCTCTATGAGGAATATATTTAACCTTGTTTAGCACTGTTATGAATTGTTAATATTTATTCAAATACATTAATACAAATATATTAATTCTTTATGAATATAAACATAATTTAAATCAATTTATTAATATAAAATCTCAACAATGTGTATAAATAAATACCTGAGGGGTGGGTGTCAAGTGGAGGGGGCCAATCTCTTTACAGTGGTGCAAAGTAATGAGGCAAGAAACAACAGGTTCAAGCTTGAACACAGAAGATTTCACCTCACCATGAGGAGCAACTTCTCTGCAGTGAAGGTGACAGAGCACTAGAACAGGCTGCTCAGAGAGGTTGTGGAGTTTCCTTCTCCTGAGACTTTCAAAACCCACCTGGGTACACTCCTGTGTGGACTATCCTAAGTGATAGGGGGGATTGGACCTGATAGTTTCTTGAGGTCCCTTCCAACCTCAAATGTGACAGTGATACCGCCCACACAGGTACAGCTGTTTGGTTGTGGTTAATTGTGGAAATGGTGGCAGTAAGCAGTGTAACCAATCTGGCAGTATATGCTTAGAGCCTGACATGGTGGTAGGCCATGCTTACCATAAACAAACGTAGCTAGCAGTTTAGCAAAACAGTGCTGTGCCTGCAGCATGTAACTAAAGCAGGGCACTGGTAGCTATAAACACAGAGAGTTATCTGGGAATAACAGCATGCATACATCGATCAACAACCTCATGTGATATTAGTAGTTTAACCAATGGTGTATAACAGTAGGACATGTGGACAGTTGCAGAGAACCAATGAACTTATGCCAGCTATGCTCTGTGAGTCTATAATAAGCTGTAGAGTTTCCTTAATTAATCTGAACAATACTTAGATCATATTGGTCGTCCGTATTGATTCCGTACTCTGTCATCAACAACTGGCACCCAAACTCATGGATGGGACCCTCGGACTACGATGCTGCTCAGCCCAGCATAAGAGGTACGCTGCGAAAGGGGATAGAAAGCCGGTCGGATCAGCACTGCCCCAGTGCTGGAGAAATAAGCAGTGTGCGCTCAGAGAAGGAAGAGAATCTCACCAGGATCTGGTGAGTGGACAGGGAGGAAATGGGTGTAGAACTCAGTAAAGAAGAAGAGGCTGTGCTAAAAGTCCTCCAAAGTATCCTCTCCATGAGAGGTATTACTTATAATTCTGGGATTTTAAAAGGGGTATTAGCCTGGGCCTGGATCAAGGTCTTATCCCCACAGTAAAAGAAGCTTTTACTTCTGAAGCCTGGAACAAAATTGGAGTCCAGCTGCGGGATGAGGTGTCTAAAGGCTCAAAAGGAGCTTTTTGCTATAGCATCCTGTGGCACATTGTCACATACACTGCAATCTATAAAAGCAGAAAAGTCTACTCTTGATTCAGCTGCTGCGGTGCTGGTTCTGAGATCAAAAAGGGAGATTTGGAAGGCTCCGCACCGTCCACCCCCCACCCCCCCCCACACACATTGTCTGCCGCTCCATCAGCGATACCTTACATATGGCATTCAATACTAATCCAGATTTGACTCGTGAGATGAAGGTAAAAATGCTGGATGTTCTGGCATTTGACAAGGTGAACAAAAACAAAACTAAAAAATAAAACTAAAATTAAGAAAAAAAAGGAAAAAATATATTAAAAAATAAAATTTAAAATATATTTAAAAATATATTAAAAATTATTTAAAACAACAAAATATAGATTAACAAGTAACATTTTTTAAATAGATAAAATAAATAGATAAGAAATGAAAATTTTAAAAAATTAATTAAATTTTAAAAGTAAATTAGATTAAAAATAAAGGAAAAATTAGATAAAAATTTTAAAATGACAAAATAGTAAAAATTATAGATAAAAAATACATATAATGAAAAAATAAATTTAAAAAATGCATTAAAAAGTTATTAAAAATTAAATTAAAATATTAAAAAATAATAATATTGAAAATTAAATTTAAAAGTAAGAAAAAAATTTAAAAAATTAAAAATAACATTGAACAAAATTAAAATAAAAATTTAAATAAAAATAAAATAAAACTAAAATGAAAAAATAAAAAGAAAAATACAATTAAAATTACATTTAAAAATTAAAATAAAATAATAAAAATATAATTAAAAATAATTTTTAAAAAATAGATTAAATTTTAACAAATCAAAACAAAGTAAAATAAAAATAAATGAAATTAAAAATTTTAAAAATAAAAAATTAAGATTTATTAAAATTTTTAAAAATTAAAAATTGAAATAAAAAAGTAAAATTAAAAAGTAGATTAAATAAAACAAACAGGCAAAGAATAAAAAATAATTAAAATAAAAAATTTTAAAAATATAAAAAATAGAAAAATAATTAATTTTTTTAACATTTGAATTTAAAAGTGGATTAAAAAATTAGTTTTAAAAATTAAATTTAAAAAAATTAAAATACAGAAAAAAAACTAAAAATATTAGAATTAAAAGTTAAAATAAAAATTTTTAAAAATAATATAACAAAATAAAAAAATAAAATTAAAAAAATGTTTGCAATATATATAAAAACCCCATAAAAAAGCAAAAAGAGGATGTTTATTTTATAGCTAAAGGTTTTTATTGACACCAGCAAGAAACAACTACCCCATGTCAACTGCAATCATCACAATAAACAACAGTGGAAGAATCAAGACCATGAGCACACAGCATTTCCCATGCAGTCAAACATCGATCACAATAACTGTTAGGATAATCTGGGATCAAAAGCATCAATCAGAAGAATGCATCACAGCACCGTGTGAATTAGGACTGAATATTATGGTGGTTTGATTGTTGTGTGATAAGAGAAAATGTTCATATGGACTTACGTGTTATCTCACCAGTTTGCTATAATTTTAAACACTTAGAGGGAAAATCAAAATTCATTATAACACAACATGCATTCTCATTGTAGGCTGAAAACAAACACAAACAAATAAATACCCACAACCACCCCCAAAAAAAAGGGAAAGACAGAATACCCCATAGCGAAAAAGAAGTTTGTTAGTGCTACCAACAAGAGATCGTTAGCTCATGTCAGCACCTAGAACCACCAACTTTGCAAAGTGCTGCAACCCTCTCACCACAGGACACATGAACATGGCACAACTGTCATGAAAATGACAATCAGCAAACCTGCCTAGCACTGACCTCAACGACTGTCACGATAATCCAAGATGTCAACGGAAAGCATCTAACATAACTTTGCTGTATATTTCTGTATATATTGTAAGTCCTGTATATTGCATATAGATTCACTGCATCTCATCCTGATTGTAAATACAGCTTATATTCATTTTTGTTTCTCTGACTGAGTTAGCCGTGGTTTCTCTGTGGGAGGGAGAACTGAACTTTCTCTCACCACCACAGGGAATGTTGGGGGAGACACCACACAGCAGGCTATGGAAAGCTGTCTACACCCTGAATTATTTAACCATCTCTCTGAGTGGTATGAACCCTGCCATAGTAACTCATTTCTTGTCATTGCAGTCTGTGAGCAATCCTTTGGCAGAAAAGGCCCCAGTGTAGGTCTGCAATTTACAGACCCTTGATTGGGAAGGCCCCTGGGATCTTGTGACCTGGGGCCATGGCTAGGCTTGTGTTTCCACAGGTGCCAGGGTCCAGCAGGTCTCTGCTTATTGTGTTTGGCCTACTGCAGAGCATAATCAATGGAAACAATGCCCTCAGCCCACATCAACTAACTCCATGGGATAGCAAAACATTTGGGCAGCACTGCTGCATGCAGTAAATCAAACCTGGAATTTAAATGCCTGTCAAGATTAAATTGTAGCACAACAGTAAGGTGTTTTGAGCATCAGGACATGTGGGATGATAATTTGCTCTTTGCCCCATTAGAGCCTCAAGACTTAGATATTCCAGGGACTTTCCAAGCAGACAGCTGTGTGTACCTGCAGCATAGATGTGGAGCTGATCTAGTACTATGATCTTTAATCACACTCCCTTTGCCTTAAAGCCATGCAGGCTTAGCCTAATAGCTGAATGAGATGATCATGGAGGTATGAAGAACAAAGCTGAACACATAGCAGCCAGGGTAATCTTGCTTCAAATTGCTACAGCAAAGCACCAGCTCAGCTAAGGGAACTGGCATCTTGGGTTGCAAAACAAGACAAGGAAACATCAAAAGTCTTGCTTGAATGAGCCACTGATGAGGACAGAGTCAGCCATGACAGGCTGCAAAATCGAGCTGCTGTTGGTTCGTTGTTATCAGCTCACGGTCAGGGCTGGGCAGAATTTGATGGTCTGTGTGGTACACACTGAAGTGATCATTCTAAACATAGACATAAGAGTATTACAAACTGGGTTGTGAATATTGCTGATTGGATCAATCCTGGTGTTGGCAGTGCCCTGTTCATTCTCATGCCTGCAAAGGGCCCTGCAGAAGAGAGTGAGCTCTGGGCAAAAAGGAGGAATTGTAGGTAAAGCAGGTGGCCATGGGCAGCTTTAACCTTGAACTAAGCAGAGCTCTGCCCTTGAATCAGGAATGGAAACAACTCCAGGGAAGAAGATCTGTGAACAACAAAGGAAGAAACAGAGAGGACTCCCCAGGCTACCAAAAGGGGGAGAGAGGTGCCTGGACACCAAGCCTAAACCAATCACTTAAGGACAAAGGGCACATGGACACAGAAAGAAAAATATATAAGCCATGATGTGTATGAATCAAGTGGCCTCTGCTGAGGGCTGGTGCTTGAGCACATCTTGGTGTCATCCTTTTTCTTGGCCACCAACGCTGCACAGCCTTAGCTGTTGAGTTTTTCCAGTTCTCTGAGACCCTTCTTCCTGTTGTTTGTTTGGAGAACCTTGAGTTTTCCCTTCCATCAGCTAGCCAGGAGAAGTTCTCCTCACCTTTCACTGCCTGTTTTGGAATCTCTTGGTTTTATCACATGACATTGGTTTGGTCACCAGCTGTGTTCAAACTTCACCCAAACCATCACAAAGTACAACTTGGAAGGTTCAGAGTGGAGGTGAGGCCAAAGAAATGTTCCTCAAAGGGCAGAGCTGCCATGCATGAGGCCATCCAAAGGTGTCAGGAAATGGCAGGGAGAGCTGAGACAGCTCAGGGAAGGGATGGAAGTGGCAGGGGGAGAGCTGGCTGGGGAAGCAAGATTGGTGTCAGCAGCCTGAAGGGAAAGAGCTGCAGGCATGGGACAGTGGAGGACAGGCTGCAGGAGGGATGGCCAAGGGCTTTGGCAAGGCTCAGAGGCTCAACAGGACCAAGGTCTTTGTCCACTTGGTTCTGCCAGTTGCCTCTGCCACCAAGGCCTGTGAGGAGAAACTTGGCTTTGAGGCTTTGAGGTTCTTCTATTGCAAGGGCAGTGGTCAGGGCTTGGCCTTTCTGCTTCATAGACCAAAGGCAAGTTTTTCTCCCCTGTACTTTGCCTTTGTCTCCCTTCAATCATGGCCTCTAACAAGCTGCTCTAACAAGTCCCTGGGGAGCCTTTGTCAGTAACAAGCCTCAGTGAGGCCAATCAGTGCTTCAAGGTACTTTGGAGTTTGCTTCTGACTTGGACTTCTTGAGAGGCTTCTTGGCAGTAGCTTGGCAGAGTCTCCTGGCAGTACCTAAGGATGATGTAATCAGCCCCAAAGACTCCATGGGGCTCATTAAATACTGCTGAACCTCTAATTATTGCCAAGGTTTCTGCAGCTAATTGGAGAGGTTTTTATTGCACAAAGCATCTGATAAAAAGTATTTTTAAAGGTACATTTCATTCCTTTTCAGCAGGAGTTGTCTCTTTGCAAGCAAACCACAGCAAAACCTGAAAAGGTCCTACCCTGCTCACTGCTCATCCTCACTCCCCACTGCATCCAGCAGAGGCCTGAGCCAGAGGTGAGGGACAGGATCTGCCTTGCCAGGGGCTGGGGGTGAGGGCTTGGCCCTTTGGATCAATGAAACCCCTCCAGGTTTCCTCAGCAGCAGAGCTACCTTTAGCTGCTTGTCCTGACCTGTCAGCTCTGCCTCAGTTCTGTGCTCTCACCACAGCCTGGAGATGCTTCAGTGCCTCCAGTGATGCTTCCCTTGCATCCACTGTCTCCTTCTGCTCTAACCAGACTCTGGGGACCCTTTCCCAGTATGCTTCAGTGGGACCCATTAAGAGTAGAAGAAACTTCAGAGTTTGAATCTGGCTTTGACTTCTGGAGAGGTTTCATCAGCTTCTCAGTCTCTGAGGTTTATGGACTTGGCACCAAAGCCACCAGAGGTCTGCTTTAAAATACCTGGGCTGGTCCTTTTGTGCTGAGCCAGGCCAGGCTCCTGGGCTGGAAGGTGTTGCTGGCAAGCAGGCAGAGCTGCAGAGAGACAGCTCTGGCCAGGAGCAGCTCCTCTGCACAGCACAGCAGGGCTGAGGACACTGCCAGAGGATCTCAGAGAGATGAGGAAGGCAGAGAGAGCCAGGACTGGGAGAGTGACTGAGAGCTCTCTGGAGGAAAAGTCCAGTGCAGTGTCAGCTGGCAAGGTTGGAGCAGCTGAGCCTTGGGGTCCCTTGCAGCCTGGCATTGTGTGGCAGCAGAGCTGTGCTGCTGGTTTTGAGGGCACTTGGAAAGCTTCTGGAGCATTTGTGCAGAGTGTGCAAGACATCCCTGAGCCTAGCAACTCCCTCAGCTCTCTTGAGAATGAACTCTGCAGAGCTGGAAGAGCTTTCCAGGAATTTGGCAGAGGTTTGGAGGAGCTTGGAAGGGATTTTGGTTCTTCTCCTCCTTGTCCTCTTCCTTGTCCTCCTCTGCCTCATCTTTTTCCTGCTCTCCCTGGAAGCTGCCCTTAGACTCCTAGAATCCTGGAGTGGTTTGGGTTGTCAGGGAGCTGCAAAGGTGCTGCAGTCCAAGCCCCTCTGCAGTCAGCAGGGACATCCTGCACTAGCTCAGGTTGCCCAGAGCCCTGTCCAGCCTCACCTTGAACATCTGCAGGACTGGGCCCTCAAGCCCCTCCCTGGGCAACCTGTTGCAGTGTTCCAGCAGCCTCCTGGTGCAGAACTTGTTCCTCACCTCCAATCTCAATCTGCTCTGCTCTAGTTTGAAGCCATTGCCTCTGGTGCTGTCCCTGCAGGCTTTGCAAAGAGTCCCTCTGCAGCCTTCTTGTAGTCCCCTTCAGGTACCAGAAGGTCACTCTTAGGTCTCCCCAGAGTATTCTCTTCTCCTCTCCAGGTTGATCACCCCCAGCTCCCTCAGCCTGTCCTGGTAGCAGAGCTGCTCCAAGCCCCTGATCATTTTTGTGTCCCTCCTCTGGGCCCTCTCCATCAGCTCCATGTCCTTCCTGTGTTGAGGGCTCCAGAGCTGGCTGCAATGCTGCAGGTGAAGTCTCAGCAGAGCCAAGTGCCAGGATGGCCTCTGTCCATCTCCGGCCATGCTGCTTTTGGTGCAGCCCAGGCTGTCCTTGGCCTTGTGGGCTGCAGGCTCCCCCTGTCTGTTCCTGTCCAGCTTCTTGTCCAGCAGCCCCCCCAGTCCTTTTCTGCAGGGCTGCTTCCTATCCCCTCCTCCCCCAGCGTGTCCTGATTGTGAGGATTGTGCCAGGCCAGGGGCAGGACCCTGCCCTTGCTCTTGTTGAAGCTCAGGAGGTTGCCCTGGGCCCCCTCTGCAGCTTGTCCCCTTGTGCGCCTCCAACTTGTTCTGCTGGGTATTGTCTTAGGTTTCAGGATGCAGAGAGGCTCTCTTTGAACCTTGTGAAAGGAGTTGATGCCAAGCTGTGGCCAGAGGGTTGGATAGAATTGGGCAGTTTCCATGGCTGTGCTGTTCAGAGCTGCATCCTACAGTGCAAAGCATCCAATCCACAACAATCCATAGTGCGCCTGGGCCACGGGAGCCAAGCAACCTCCCTAGGCCAAAGCTTCCTCCAGAGCTCCACCAAAGCAGGCCAGAACCCCAGGCCCCAAATGCCTTCCCCCTCCCCCATGCCTCTCTGCCCCTCCTCCCCCATACCCAAGACCTGCAGTTACAGATTCTGGTAGGCAGCTCCCAGGTGAGCCAGGCTGCTGCAGGCCGCAGTTGGCAGCACTGCCAAGGCCTCAAAGCTCCTCTGCAGAGAGAGATCCCAGAAGCTGTTGCTGGGAGCAGAGAGGAAGGGCAAAGGAGGTTGGAGATCCTGTGCTGTTCCTTTGTAGAGAATGGGTGCAGGCCTTGTGGGAATGAACTAAGCTAGATGACACTTTGTGGTGTCCCTCTGGACTCTGCTGTCCCTTCTGGAGGTCTCTACTCTCTTGTGTAAGACATCCCAGTGCCTTCCACCCACCACAGGTATTCTCCTCCATGTTCTCATCCAGGGACTTCTGTTGGGCCCTACTGGCTGTAAAGATCAGCCCTGGTGATGTTGTGGGACCCTTGGGACTCTGAGGGGGCAGCAAGTGAGTGGAGCTGGAGCAATGGATGGAGAGATGGAGAGTGAAGGCTGCAGGGGGTGGGAGGGCTTAGTTCAGCAGCTGTGTGGCTCTGCCTGGCTCCTACCTGCAATGGTGCTGGCAGCAGCTGACCCCAGAAGCTCAAAGCCCCTAACCCTGCCTGGCTGAGGACAGTCCCCTGACCCCTCCTGACATCCAGCACAGCCCAAGCAGGCACTCAGGGCTCCTAGCCACACAGCCCAGCCATAGCCCATGGCAGGAGTCACCTGAGGTCTCACTCCCTCTCTGTCCCCGTTCCTCTCCTCACTTCCTGCCTGAAGTGTCTGCCAGGTCCCTCCCCAGCCCTCATCTGTAACCTCCCCTTGGCTAGGTGCTGTTCTTTCAGCCCTCCAGCTGATCCCAGCCTTTAGTCTCAGGCCCCTTCCATGCTTGTGCTGCTGCTTCCAGCCCAGTTCTTTAGATGCTTCCTCAGCCACAGCATTTCCCACTCCACCCTTCCAGCTGCAGTGGCAGTAGAGATGAGGGACACAGGGCCATGGGACAGCCAAGGCAGCAGGGCCATGGATGTGCTGAGAATGAGGGAAGGGCCTGGGAGTGGTCAGGCAGGAATTAGGCCTTGTCCCCCCAAAAGGGGAGAGGATCCAGGGCTCAGGTGGCTAATGTGTGTGCAGGGAATGGCAGAATCTGGCAGCATTTGAGGAGGTGAAAGGAGTGAATTGTGCTGCAGCTCTGCCTGTGTCAACTGGGAGATGAACAGCAGCCCATGGGCACTGTGCCCTCCCATCCAACCTCATTTTTCTCTTGGGGATGTGGAGTGGCAGCTCCAGGGAACTGCAAAGAGACAGCTGAGAGAAATGGTCAGGGAGAGAAGAAAGCAAAACCCTTTCCACTGAGTGTCTTTGGGCTGCAGGTGTGTGAAGGGTGCTGGAGGTGTGAGGTTTGGGTAGGAGCCAGAGACTCCTCCAGCATCCCAGTGAGGGCTGAAGAGGTTTAGCAAGAAGCTGCCCAAGTCCCTTCCCCCTTTGCTGCATCTGCAGAGATCATGAAGCTCCCTTTGTGTGTGTCCTGAGGGCTGCTGTGATCTTCTGTTGGGGAGTGGGCAGCAGAGAGGTGTGTGCAGGTCAAAGGTGAGCACAGAGTGTGTGGGGTGGGGGCAGGACCTGGGAGAAGAGCTGTGGCCAGAGCAAGATCTGCTGGCAAAGGCAGGTGCAGGCAGCAGAGGCCTGGGCAGGCAGTGGGAGGAAGCTTTAGGCAAGGCCTTGGAGAGGCTGTGTGGAGGCAGCTGTGTTGTGGTGCTGGCCTGCAGCTGTGTGCTGGGCTTGGGAGCTGAGCCTGCACTTAGTCTCATAGTATCATAGTATCAGTCAGGGTTGGAAGGGACCACAAGGATCATCTAGTTCCAACCCCCCTGCCATGGGCAGGGACACCCCACACTAGGTCAGCCTGGCCAGAGCCTCATTCAGCCTGGGCTTAAACACCTCCAGGAATGGGGCCTCAACCACCTCCCTGGAGAACCCGTTTCAGGGCTTCACCACTCTCATGGGGAAGAACCTCCTCCTCACATCCGGACTCAACCTTGTTGATGTCTCCCATCTTGATCAGCCCTGGCTGTGTGCTGTGGCTGTGCTGCTGGGCTTGGGAGCATGCCCCCAGCAAGGCTGAGCTGTGCTGCCTGGTCCTGGGCAGTGCTGAACCATCCCTTGCAGATCAGTGCTCTCCCCTGAGCCCTTTGCTTCTCTCTGTCAGGGGCTGAGTGGTCTCTCAATCATCCCTGCCCCTGTGTGCTGTGGAAGAGCAGAATTTGCAGTCCTGCCCCTTGGAGCAGCCCAAGAGGTAAGAAACCCAGAGTGGGTTAACAGCAGGACCCCAGCCCCAAGGGCAGCTCCCAGCCTCCACCTCCTCCTGTGCAGCATATTTCACCTCTCCAGGAGCTCTGAGGCACATCAGGTGTTGTGGGAGTTGAGGAATGCTCCAGGCTGCTGGGAGTGTGTTGTGAGCAGGAGGTGATGTTTGGGGGTTGGGATCTGGAGGGTGGTGAGAGAAGGTTGGAGGTGGTTTGTTCTTCCTTGGTCAGTGCTGTCGCCTCCATTGTCTGAGCCAGGGGAGATCAAAGGCCAGGGCCTGGTCCAGGAACCACCCTGCCAATGCCACCAGGCTCGAGCAGAGTAGGACACGACCATGTGTAAGTCCCAGGGTACCTCAGGGCACTGATCACAGGAACCTGGGGTCTCAGCACAGGTATTAGAGGTCTGTGCCCACACTGTGGCAGAAACTGAAGGTTTGAGGTCCCCTCTGCATTCTCTCCTCCAGCTGGGTGTTGGGAGTCAGGGAGTGTCATGACCCAGGCAGGATCTGAGGGTTTGAGGTCCTCGGCTCAGGTGCTTCCATCTTCCCTATTGCAGAGCTGTGACCCCTTCCTGCCACAGTATGGCCTCACAGAAGGACCCAGACAAGAGCTGGGAGGAGAAGCAGCACCCAGAGATCAAGTTGGAGAAGCCAATGTGCAGTCCCAAGGGAGAGGAGGATGGGGAGGAAAAAGAGGAGAAGATGGAGGATGATGCTGAGAATGACAACTGTGAAGAGGAGGATAATGATGATGAAGGTGACCAGGATGAGGGGGAGGAATGTATGGAGGAGGATGAAGCCAGAGCAGGTCCCTCAGTGTCACCCAAAGAGCTGAATCAGTGCTCTGAGTGTGGGCAGAGCTTCCCAGGTAGGTCAGAGCTAGTGAAGCACCACTGCCCACAACCTGGCTCCCGGCCCTTCGTTTGTGGTGACTGTGGCAAGAGGTTCCGCTGGAACTCTCATCTCCTCCAGCACCGCCGCACCCACACTGGAGAGAAACCTTTCACCTGTGCTGACTGCGGCCGGAGCTTCACCCAGCGCGGCTATCTTACCCAGCACCGCCACACCCACACCGGAGAGAAACCTTTCATCTGTATAGACTGCGGTCAGAGCTTCACCCAGCGCGGCAATTTCACCCAGCACCGCCACACCCACACTGGGGAGAAACCTTTCACCTGTGCTGACTGCGGTCAGCGCTTTACCCTGCGCGGCCAACTCACCCAGCACTGCCTCACTCACACTGGGGAGAGGCCCTTCTCTGGTGACAGCTGTGGTAAGAGCTTCAGACAGCTCTCTCATCTTATGCAACACCACCTCACCCACACCAGTGAGAAGGCCTTTCCCTGCAGGGACTGCGGCAAGAGCTTCAAACACAGCTCCAGTCTCACCATCCATCGCCGCATCCACACTGGAGAGCATCTGTTCCCCTGTGCTGAGTGCGGCAAGAGTTTCACCACAAGTAATCAATACATCCGGCACCAACTCATCCATAATGGTGAGAAGCCATACAGCTGTACTGACTGCGGCAAGAGCTTCACCAACAAGCGAGCTCTCACGGAGCACCGTGGTGTGCACACTGGCGAGAAATCTTTCAGCTGTGCTGAGTGCGGGAGGAGCTTCAGCCACAGGAGCACTCTCATTGCTCACCGCCGCACCCACACTGGAGAGAAGTCTTTCACCTGTGCTGATTGCGGTAAGCGCTTCACCCAGAAGGGCAATCTCAACAAGCACCGCTACACCCACACCAGAGAGCAGCCTGCACTGGAGGGGAGGCATAAATCCACCTAGAATCTGTTGGGTAATCGTGACCCCTCTGAGAAGGCCTTTCCAGCACCAAAAGCATCTACTTTTCCTTTGCAGTTCTCAGGGACTGGGGACACCAGCAGCAACAAACACCTCCTGCCCTTCTGAACACCAATTGTTGCTAATGAGAACAATTACAGTGCTGAGTCAGCACAGCTGGAGCACCCAGTGGAGCTGGGCAGGGCTTTGCCAGGGTCTGTCTGGTTCTTCCCCAATGCTTTGTGTCTCCCTGGGGTAAGAAATCCTCTGTCCATTGACCAGTTGTCTCAATAAAACCCAAAAGTTACCCAAATCCTGTCTGTTTGCTTTTATTTCAGATATCTCTGCCTCAATGCCTGAATTTTGGGGGCATTTGCTCCCAAGGGATGGGGTGGAACTGTGTGCCCAGTTCAGGGAGGGAAAAATGAGGTTCTCAGAGGAGTCTTCAGTGGCATCTCAGAGGCATTCTTCAGGGGCTTTCAGGTGGTCTTAGGTGTTTGGGATTTGGATAGTCCTAGGACTGACTTTTGAGATCTTTGGAGGGTATAGGGGGAATCTCATGGAGATCTTTGGAAGAACTCAGAAAGCTTCTGTTGGCTTTCCACTCTGGGGCTGGAACAGGTTGAAGAGCTGAGAAGAGGTTGAGCTGCCTGTTCCCCCCAAAACAGAAGGGAGGGAAAAATGACACACAGAGGAACAAAAAAACCCTCTGGGTTGAGATAAGGACTTGAGATAAGAACAAAAGAGTTGAATCCAAATGAGATCCCATAATGCACACTGACCTGAGGCTGTTTGCAGAAAGAAGCACAGCAATGAGCAGCAGCAGCCAGGAGTTAAACCCCTGCAGCCCTCCCCCTCAGCAAAGAGCCAGCACCTGAGAGCCAGAACCCAACAGCAGCAACCAGAACAGGAAGCCTCTCATGTTGCCATCTGAACTTCAAGCCCTGTAGTCCTTTGCTCCAGCCAGCACTGTCCCTGTGAAGGTGGCATGAGGCAGGATGGTGTGGAGTAATGGCAGTAAACTTTCAGCTTAACCTTTGATATTCCCAAGCCCTCATTCTGTGCCATCTGCACCATGCCCAGCAGCAATCAGCAGCACACCTCAGGCACTGTCCATTCTCACTCCACAGGAGGTCTCTTTGCAGTACCCAGAGGGCTGCTCACTGCAGGTGCTCTGCAGCTCCACTCTGTTCTAGCACTGTCTGGGTCAGTCCATGCCCAGTCCAAATGCTGCAAATGCTGGGGCTGTGTTTCCACCTCTGGGGCAGTCTGAGTCCAGTGACTCCTTCCATGCCTCCAAGTGAAAGCAAACTGTGGCTTGCATCCCAGTACTCAGCTTCCAACACATCCAGGTGTGGGGATCCTCCTGTCACACCAGAAACACAGATGGGTTCCACCCCTTGTGGTTTGATGGTGTCAGAGCACTCTGGGCACCTGTATCTACTAAAGCTTTATCCTCTCATGGCATCAACTTGCCAGGCCATTGGTTCTGTGTGGTCCAACAAACCAATTGGTCTCTCCCTTCCATCTGGTTGGAGGCAGAGCCCCTCTAATTCTGCCTTGGGTCCCTTGCATCTTGTGAAGATGCTTTGGGAGTCCCTTCAGGAGGACCAGAATCAGTTTCAGCTTCCCTGCTCTTCTTCGGCCATTTCCCACTGGAAACTGAGGCAGCATCTCTGCGGGGACAATTCCCCTGTAAGTCACAGACTCCTGCAGCCAGGACTGGATTGGGTTTTCCCTTCCACTTCCTCACGTCCTCCCCATGGTCATACAAGTAAAGCAGAGGGTGTGCTGTGCTGTGTGCCTCCCAGATTCTCTCCCTTGGACAGGGGAGCAGCTGCTCCTCATGGCTGAAACACAGGACTGTACAGGTGGGGAACAAAAGCTTCTTCTGGAGCTGATGGAGCTCCTGGGACAGTTCCTTCACAGCTGAAACACAGGCCTGGACAGAGGAGCAGAGATTTCCTTTGCCTTGCTGGGGCCTGCTGCTTGTTTCATCCACTGTTTGTCCTTGGCCATCTTCCAAAACCAGAGATAAGAACCAAGCCAGCAGCCCAGGCTCTTTCTCTTGTTGCCATGGGGACCCTGATCCCTCCTGGTCCTTTGCAGGATCAGCTGCTTTCCTTGTAAGCTTCTTTTTCCCTACAGGAGTGTTGCAGATGTGCCCTTGGGAATGAGCAGCAAGGATATCAATGAACAGATATATTGGTAGTCTATTGATATACAAACTATGCAGCAGGGGATTTAGTTTCTATTCACAGGCAGCAGTATTGGGTTGGTGGAACCACCTCTGCAGAACGTTTGTGCCTGGGCACTTCAGACAAACCAAATGAGTTCTAGAATTTAGAGTTGAAACTGATTGGAAAAGCTGTGGGGGAGGGGTTTGTCGGTGACCAGCAAACCCTCAACCCAGGACAGTTTCAGCACTACCTGAACCCAAATTCTATAAAGCAAAGGTTTGGCTTCCTCACGAGCTGAGAACCTCATGAAATCTTTCCTTGGTGATGTGTTTAGAGTCCTGACAGCGCGGCACAGGAGTGGAAACATGCCCAGGCAGATTGTTTACCTGGACTCAGTGGTGCCAAGGTCCCCCCCCAATGACTCCAGAAGAGAGGGGGGAGAAAGGGGGTTTGAGTCACACACACAGAAGCATGTTCTGGTAATATTTGGGCCACAATCCTGGTCATAAGCACCATTCACTACGAGGGGCAGCTGATCCTGGCACAGGCTGCTTCTCTGACAAAGCTGCCATGCCTGTGGCACTGTCTGTAGGTCCAGAGACCTTCTCTTGCCCCTGAGCCCTCTGCACAGAGATGAGAAGGGCTCGAGAGGCATGGGCCAGGCCCAAGCACATTGCAGTGATTTCTGTCTCTCAGGAACTCCCAGGCTGACAACAGACTTTCCCCAATCCTTTCCCCTGCTGGGGAGGATTTTGCACTTGCTCTGGGCTGAAATTTCAAAGTATTAGAGGTGACCACCAGCCTAAGAATTTGCCCCTTCCCTCCCCCACCCCCTGCCACTTTTCAGCATCCAACATCTGGGCAGATCTCACAGTGGTTTCCTTGGGAGTGTCCTGTATTGCACTGGATGAAATCAGACTAAGCTGCCCGGCAGTGGGCAGCACATCTCTGAGTCATTGCCTTAAGCTAACACTGAGCACCATCAGCAGCACAAACAGGACTGCAGCTCATCAGCCCCCCGAAAGCAAATCCATCAACATAGTGAACACACCACAGGTAACAAAACTTCTGTCAAACTCTGCTGACAAGCCTCAAACCTTAACCTTCCTCTTATCTCTTTTTGTTGCCTCAATCCTGCCAAAATCTGTCCTCATTAAGGCAGCTGCTTTCCTGCCCCACGTTGGGCTCCAGAAAAGGAATGTACTGGGTTCATCTGAACCAGCAGCTTAACCTCTCTGCCTCCCCCAACACAGAACTGAGGGGAAAAGAACACCACACAAAACCTCTTTGTGTTGATACAGAAAAAAATGAGAGAATAATTTCCTGAGCAAACCAGATCATCAGAATACAAAAGTACAGTGACCTCAGCCTGTGTGCAGAAAAGGCACAGTGGAAAGCAGCAGCAAGCAGCAGCAAGCAAGGCAAAAGCCCAAAGCAGAGAGCTGTTCCCCTATCCCTCCCTGTCCCACTGCCATATCAGCAGAGCTGCCAACACCCAAAAAATCCCAGAACCCAGAAGCAGCAACTGGAACAGGGAGCCTCCCATGCTGCAACCTGAACTTCAAGCCCCATCATCCTTTGTTCCAGCCAGCACTTTCATTTCTGAGGCTGGCATGGCTGCAGCATGATCTGGATAACAGCAGCAGAGTCAACTCATCCCATGACAATCAGGAGCCCCTCCAAGTGAAATGGAAAGAGCCTCTCAGCTTCTGTGAACAACTTACACTGCTTTGAAGGCAGCTGGACTTGCCACATGGATGCATTAGCTGAGAGCCCAGAAGAGCCCAAGGGGGCAGTGGAAGGTGACTTCAGAAGGATCCTTGAAGATGAAGCTCAGACAGACTTCATGATTTGTAGCTGGAGCCTTGGTATTTCCTGCTGGGATCTCCTTTGGATTCAGAGCCCTGGGACAATTCACAGGGTCACAGGTGACAGGATGTTAGGGGTTGGAAGGGACCTCTGGAGATCTCTGAGTCACCCTGCCAGAACAGGACCATAGAATCCAGTGCAGGTCTCACAGGAACACATCCAGACAGGGCTGGCAAGTCTCCAGAGAAGGAGACTCCACAACCTCTCTGGGCAGCCTGTTCCAGGGCTCTGTCACCCTTACAGTAAAGAAGTTCTTCCTCTTGTTGAAGTGGAACTTCCTGTGCTGCAGTTCCCATCCATTGCATTTGTCCTATCCCAGGGCACAAGTGAGCAGAGGCTGTCCCTGACTCTTGCTTCCTGACCCCCAGCCCTCAGATATTGATAGACATTGATCACATCCCCTCTCAGCCTTTTCCTCTCCAGACCAAACAGCCCTAGGCCTCTCAGCCTCTCCTCATCAGGCAGTGCTGCAGTCCCTTCAGCATCCTCACAGCCTCTGCAGCAGATCCCTGTCCCTCTTGAACTGGGGAGTCCAGAACTGGATGCAATATTCCAGGTGGGGCCTCCCCAGGGCAGAGTACAGTGGGAGGAGAACCTCCCTGGATCTGCTGGACACACTCTTCCAAATGCACCCCAGCATCCCATTGGCCTTCTTGGCCACCAGGGCACATTGCTGTCCCATGCAGAACTTGCTGTCCACCAGAACTCCCAGGTTCTCCACGGGGCTGCTCTCCAACTATTTGTTCCCTTGAGTGCTGCAGGGTTCACATTGCTCTGGACATTGCATGGTGCAGATCACCTCCAGTGAATCTAAGGCTCCCCAGAAATTGCCAGTGGGTTCCTCTTAATCACATGGATCCTGTCCCAGCAGGCACTAGTACAGGAGAAGGAACACCAGGCTGGAGAGAAGGAGAAAGGGAACTGAAAATCTCATCACCTGAATCTAGAAAGAAAGCCCTTGGTAGCAAATGTCCATTCTGGATGGACACAGAACACAACACAGAGAGCTGATGAGAGCAACTGCTGGGGGTGCAGCAACTGCCCTGAGAACCCTAAGGAAGGGCTGGAGGGGGGAGGGCATTCACTGGAATTCCAATACCTGTGGCTGTGTGCAGGCAGCTCTCTAAGGAGAGCAGGGGGCAGCTGGTGCAATGGATCTGTGAGCTCCAGCTGCAGAGAGCAGTGGAGAAGTCTGATGCAAGGAGCAGGGATGTAAGGCCCAGGTGTTGTGGTCTATAAAAGGATATATTGATGTTCAATATGCAGAGCAATTAATAAAAATATTAATAATTTTATTAATCACAAAAATCCCGTGAAAAACACTAATCAAAACTTATTTACAGATTCAAGGGGTTTGGTTGTGGAACAGATCCCTCACCAGCAGGAGCAAGTAACAATTTAAACAATATGTACAAAAATCCAGAAACAGCAAACAGCACTTTAAACTGTAAAGAAAAAGGAACCTTGGCAATGAAGCCGGCAACGGCCTACAACAGGGGTGGGGAACTCTAGAATTCCCTAAGGCAACAGACCTTCAGTAGATGCTTATAACAATCAGATACTGTAATTCCTCACTGATCCTGATACCTCTTGGCACACGTTAAGATCTAGACAAACCAAACTGGCCCTGACCACGTGGAAGCTGCAGGAGCACAGTTTCACTTTCTGTTGGTGTCTGCAGCTTATTACTGAGGCAGAATTTGTTCCCAAAGGATTTGTAGCTGAAAGCTTTGTAGAGAGGAGGTTTCTCGGCTGTAATCCTTTTGTAGCAGTGCTTTCTTCTTTCTCCAGTCCAATGAAACTGTCCTGGGAACTCAGCTCCTCTGGGGTTTCGCCTCTCGGCCCGGCAAGATGCGTGTCTGTCCTCTGGGCTTTACAACACTGAAAACAGCGAGGGGGCCTTGCTGTCTTCTCTGGGTAAACTGAAACACAGTTCAGCTTCCAAGCAAAGCTAGTAGTTCCTTCCAGAGCGTGGACAATTGCAAGACAAGACTCTGGCTCTTTGGGCTGATACTTATAGATTTCCCGAGGCGATAATGGGCAGTAGCAACACAGATCTAGGGATAAAACCCTGGTATTGTAACCTATAGAAAGCCTTCTTTCCAAACGTGGCCAAAAGCATGCCCACCTGGCTCATTCTGGCTTTGAGACATGTTCAAGCAAGCCTAAATAACCAGATCTACTAACTTCTGCCTCATTGTCTGATTCAGAGCAATTTTGAGGCTTTTTTTCCATCCAGGACACTGATAATACCTCTTCGACATGCTGAGAATCACAGAATTGTCAGGGTTGGAAGAGACCTCAAGGATCATGCAGCTCCAACCCTCCTGCCATTGGCAGGGACACCTCACACCAGAGCAGGTTGCTCACAGTCACATCCAGCCTGGCCTTAAAATCCTCCAGGGATGAGACTTCCACCACCTCCCTGGGCAACCTGTGCCAGTGTTCCTTCACCCTCATGGGGAAGAACTTCTTCCTCACATCCTACCAGAATCTCTCCACTTCTAGTTTTGCTCCATTCCCCCCAGTCCTATCCCTACCCAACACCCTAAAAAGTCCCTCCCCAGCTTTCTTGTAGCCTCCTTCAGATATTGGAAGGCCACAAGAAGGACTCCTTGGAGCCTTCTCTTCTCCAGACTGAACAGCCCCAACTCTCTCAGTCTGTCCTCATAGCAGAGCAGCTCCAGCCCTCTGCTCATCCTCATGGCCCTTCTCTGGACACCTTCCTGCACCTCCAGATACTTCTTGTAATAGATGTTCCAGAACTGGACACAGAGCTCCAGGTGTGGTCTCACCAGGGTGGAGCAGAGTGGGAGAATCATCTCCCTGGCCCTGCTGGCCACATTTCTCTTGCTGCAGCCCAGGATACAATTGGCTCTCTGGGCTGCAAGTGCACACTGGTGGCTCCTGTTGAGCTTGTGGATGAACACTCCCCTTAAGGATAACCCAGAATTAGAAGCACAGGATGGGGATGGAAGAGGCTCCTGATCCAAAGAAGAGATATTCTAAATGTGTCCAGAGATGCAACCTAACTGATTAGCAAACATTGACTGCCTGAAGTCAAGGAACCCCTGTGGGAAAAACACTCAGGCTGTGCATCCATCCAGGCTGACACCATCCCATAATAAGGAAGAAACACACAGGGTGGGCAGCACCAGGAGGAAAGGGAAAGTATTGGAGATGTGGCAGGAAACGCAGGAAAAGATTACCCCTCAGCTGGTCAGGAATCTGTGCCCCTGGGGCAGTGCTCCCAAATACAACTGTGGCTGATCAGTGAAAGGCTCCAAGTTGGGTCCAAGGAGATGTGAAATGGCACAAATGAAACAATGCTGCAATGGAAAGGGCCTCTGCTTGGCACAGCTTGGTCTGATGGTTTCTACCTTGCTCAGGAGAAAGTGAAGCAGAAAAGGCCATGGTGAAGATCTCTGCTCTCCCAGTCCTCTGGAATAGGACTGCAGGTGCAGGATCAGCTTCCCAGGGAGGAGTGAAACAGGTTGCAGAAATAGCTGCTCAGGAGGGAATGGCTCCAGGCATGGTCTTTGCCTCAGAAGGAGGAGTGGGCACAGCACTGAACACAAGGTGTTGTGTTTCCATGGATCAGAGAGGAAGGACATCCATAGACATGGGTGAGAGATGGGAACAAAGCAGGATTGTGCAGGAAGGAGGAGCCAGCACAAGTTCTGCACCACGAGGGGAGTGGAACACTGGAACAGGTTGCCTGGGGAGGGGGTTGGGGTCCTATCCATGGAGATATTGAAGGTGAGGCTTGACAGGGCTCTGGGCAACCTGATGTAGTTGAGGCTGTCCCTGGGAAGGTTGGACAAGATAACCTTTGGAGGTCCCTTCCAGCCCAGCCCATTCTATGATTAGTGAGATATGGGAACAGAGCAGATTCTGCATGAAGTGCAAAAGGAAGACACCACCTGGGGCTTCTCAGAGCTCTGGGCCTGGCTGTGGTTGTGGATTCCTGCCTTGGGCTTCAGTTTCAAGCAGTTGGTTGGAGCAATAACCCTGAGCTTGTTCACCTTTGTTTGCATGGCTGTTATAGTGCAGGGCATGTGTGAGTGCTGGTCTGCTTGAGGGAGCAGAACAGGGGACAGCAAGAACCTCTCTGGGAAGAGCTGGGGCAAATGTCACTTTCAAGAGCAGGCCCTAAGCCTCTGTATTCTCCTAAGCTCCCATTTCAAGGATCAGGCCTAAGGCCTGTCTGCAGTTCATAGAGCAATACTGAGCAAGACTTTCCTGTGGTTCTTTTCCCTTCTTTCTGTTGCTTTTGGGAGACTCTTGAGTTCCTCATTCCATCAGCTGGGCAGGAGATGTTCTCCTCACTTTACACTACATGTTTTGGAATCTCTTGGGTTTGTCACCAGACAGTGGTTTGGTCAAACAGCTCTGTTCAAACTTTTATCTTCACCTTGTAATCACAGAAACACAGAATCAGCCAGGTTGGAAAAGACCTCAGAGATCATCAAGTCCAACCTACCACCCAAGACCCCCTGACACCTAAACCATGGCTCCAAGTGCCACATCCAATCTTTTTTTGAACATGTCCAGGGATGGTGACTCCACCATCTCCCTGGGCAGCACATTCCAGTGACAAATTCCTCTTTCTTGGAAGAACTTTCTCCTCACCTCCAGCCTAAACTTCCCCTGGTGCACCCAATTATTAACTATTAATAACAGCCACAACAGGACTCCTTTCCAGTACAGATTCTGCTCACTCCCAGAAAAGGCTACACCACCTGAAGTGCTCCAACATCTCTTCTGGGACTACTCCCTGTACAATCTAAATCCCCTTTCCCACTCCCTGACAGGCTGGGCCCCATCCCAGTTCACACTGTCTGCGTGTTCTTTGGAGCTGGATGTTCTGGTGTGTCCTATTCCCAGTCACAAAGGCACTGAGCCCCTCAGTTTAAGAAGGACATCGAGATGCTTGAGGAGAGGCTGAGGGAGCTGGGATTGTTCAGCCTGGAGAAGAAGAGGCTCAGGGGAGACCTCATTGCTCTCTACGACTACCTGAAGGGAGGTTGTAGCCAGGAGGGGGTTGGTCTCTTCTCCCAGGCAACCAGCACCAGAACAAGAGGACACCGTCTCAAGCTGTACCAGGGGAAGTTTAGGCTCGAGGTAAAGAGAAAGTTCTTCACCAAGAGAGTCATTTGCCATTGGGATGTGCTGCCCAGGGAGGTGGTGGAGTCACCATCCCTGGATGTGTTCAAGATGGGACTGGATGTGGCACTCAGTGCCATGGTCTAGTCATGAGGTCTTGGGTGAGAGGTTGGACTCGATGATTTTTGAGATCTCTTCCAACCTTGGTGATACTGTGATACTGTGATTCCATGTGCCCTGGGATAGAGTAAACTCTTCACACAGTGAAGAAGACCAACTGCAGCTGGGCTGTGGCAGAAGGAGTGTGGCCACCCAAACACAAGAATTTTCCTCACCATGGACTCAGCACTGCTGTGGCCACATCTGGATTCTTGGTGTCAGAGTATGGGGTTCTGCAGTCTTATGGAGAAGGGAAGAACTGGGGAGGCTGCAGAGGAGATCTGCCAGGATGGGATTTCACATCTCTCTGGAGAGGCTGAGGGGCCTGGGCTGCTTCAGCCTGCTGAATGGAGGCTCAGGGCACTGCCATAGAAGTGTCCACATGGCTGAAGGGTGGTTTCAGAGAGGATGGAGCTCTCCTGGGGAGTGAGGAGAGACCAAAACCTTCACAAAGTGCAGCTTGGAAGGTTCAGAGTGGAGATGTGGCCAGAGAAATGTCCCTGAAAGTGCAGAGCTGCTATGCATGAGGTCATCCAGAGGTGTCAGGAAATGGCAGAGAGAGCTGAGACAGATCAAGGAAGGGATGGAAATGGCAGGGGGAGAGCTGGCTGGGGAAGCAAGATTGGTGTCAGCAGCCTGAAGGGAAAGAGCTGCAAACATGTGACAATGCAGGACAGACTGCTGTAGGGATGACCAAGGGCTCTGGCAAGGCTGAGAGTCTCAACAGGACCAAGGTCTTTGTGCCTTTGGCTCTGGCACTTGCCTCTGCCACCAAGGCCTGTGAGGAGAAACTTGGCTTTGAGGCTGTGAGGTTCTTCTATTGCAAGGGCAGTGGTCAGGGCTTGGCCTTTCTGCTTCCTAGACCAAAGGCAAGTTTTTCTCCCCTGTTCTTTGCCTTTGTCTCCCTGCAATCCTGGCCTCTAACAAGCTGCTCTAACGAGTCCCTGGGGAGCCTTTGTCAGTAACAAGCCTCAGTGAGGCCAATCAGTGCTTCAAGGTACTTTGGAGTTTGCTTCTGACTTGGACTTCTTGAGAGGCTTCTTGGCAGTAGCTTGGCAGAGTCTCCTGGCAGTACCTAAGGATGATGTAATCAGCCCCAAATACTCCATGGGGCTCATTAAATACTGCTGAACCTCTAATTATTGCCAAGGTTTCTGCAGCTAATTGGAGAGGTTTTTATTGCACAAAGCATCTGATAAAAAGTATTTTTAAAGGTACATTTCATTCCTTTTCAGCAGGAGTTGTCTCTTTGCAGGCAAACCACAGCAAAACCTGACAAGGTCCTACCCTGGGCACTGCTCATCCTCACGCCCCACTGCCCCCAGCAGAGCCCAGAGACACAGTTGAGGGACAGGATCTGCCTTGCCAGGGGCTGGGGGTCAGGGCTTGGCCCTTTGGGTCAATGAAACCCCTTCAGGTTTCCTCAGCAGCAGAGCCACCTTGAGCTGCTTGTCCTGACCTGTCAGCACTGCCTCAGTTCTCTGCTCTAGACCCTGTGGACACTTTCCCTGTAGTGTTCCCCAGTGGAACCAATTTAACACTACAAGAAACTTCTGAGTTTGACTCTAACTTTGACTTCTGGAGAGGTTTCATCAGCTTGCTCTCAGTCCCTGAGGTTTACCTGGCACCAAAGTCATCATAGGGCTCCTTTAAATGCCCTGGACTGATCATCTGCTGCTGAGCTGGGCTGGGCTCCTGGGCTGCATGGAGCTCTGGCCAGGAGCAGCTCCCCTGCACAGCACAGCAGGGCTGAGGGCACTGCCAGGGCATCACAGGGAGATGAAGAACGCAGAAAGAGCTTCAAGGTGGCCAGGACTGGGAGGATGCTGCGAGCTCACTGGAGAAGAAGTCACTGCAGTTGCTGACAGGGTGAGTCTGAGATGCTCTTGAGCCTTTCCTGGCAGGGACAGCTCCAGGCAGGAGAGATAAAGGCTGGGGATGAGGGGAAGCTGCTATGCCCTGGAGGAGGCTGTGTTCAGGCTGCTCTCTCAGTGCTTCTCTGCAGATGTCTCTGGGTGCTGTCTGCTGGGCAGTGACTCTTTAGAACATCTCATCTCCAGGATCCCTGACTGCTCTGCCTATCCTGCTGGGCTTGGAGCTGCCCCCAGGAAGGCCCAGATCTGCCATAGGGCACTGGGTAGTGGTGAGCCTTTCCTTGGGTGTCAGCACTCTGCTCCCAGTGTCCTTTGATTCTCTTCATGAGAGACTGTGTCCTGCTCTGGCTCTCACAGCTGCACCTCTGGGTTGGGACAGAGAAGAGTTCACAGAACTGCCCTTTGAACCATTGAAGCAGTGTTCCCCTGCTCTCCTCAGAGCACAGAGAGCTGGGGGGGTTCTAAAGGCTAATTTGGGCATAACATCTGCAAGGCAGCACAGGGGAAAGTGCAGGGCAGAGGGAGCAGCCTGATGGGCACAGTAGCTCCACTGTAGCAGAGCCCAGATGAGTCCTTGGCAGCACATGGCCTGAGCTCCTGCTCCTCACAGAAGCCTCAGTCAGAACAAAGCAGAGAGGAAATCCATTTCAGCTGGGGGATTGCTGTGACCCCCTGGAGTGCTTCTTCTCAGAGGAGTCTGTCATCCAGTTTTGCTTTCTTTTCTTTCTTAGACATTCCCACAGGCAGCAGATGTCCAACAGCAGCTCCATCACCCACTTCTTCCTCCTGCCATTCCCAGGCACAAGGCAGCTGCAGCTCCTGCACTTCTGCTTCTTCCTGGTCATCTACCTAGCTGCACTGCTGGGCAATGGCCTCATCATCACCACCATAGCCTGGGACCACCACCTCCACACCCCCATGTACTTCTTCCTCCTCAACCTTGCCCTCCTCGACCTGGGTGCCATCTCCACCACTGTGCCCAAATCCATGGCCAATTCCCTGAGGGACAGCAGGGACATCTCCTATGCAGGATGTGTTGCTCAGGTCTTTCTTCTTCTTTTTTTCATGCCAGCAGAGTTTTCTCTCCTCACCACCATGTCCTACGATCGCTACGTTGCCATCTGCAGACCCCTGCACTATGAGACCCTCCTGGGCAGCAGAGTTTGTCTCCACCTGGCAGCAGCTGCCTGGGCCTGTGGCTTTCTCACTGCTCTGCTGCACACAGCCAATACATTTTCCCTGCCCCTCTGCCAGGGCAATGCTGTGAACCAGTTCTTCTGTGAAATCCCCCAGATCCTCAAGCTCTCCTGCTCCACATCCTACCTCAGGGAACTTCGGCTTATTGTGTTCAGTGTCTGTTTATCATCTCTCTGTTTCATGTTCATTGTGGTGTCCTATGTGCAGATCTTCAGGGCAGTGCTGAGGATCCCCTCTCAGCAGGGACGCCACAAAGCCTTTGCCACCTGCCTCCCTCACTTGGCTGTGGTCTCCCTGTTTCTCAGCACTGCCTCATTTGCCTACCTCAAGCCCTCCTCCCACACTTTCCCATTCCTGGATCTGGTGTTGTCAGTTCTGTACTCAGTGGTGCCTCCAGCAGTGAACCCACTCATCTACAGCCTGAGGAACCAGGAGCTCAAGGCTACCCTCAGCAAACTGATCACTGCGTGCTTTCAGAAGGAATAAACACTTCTGCAGAGTAGTTCTGATGTCCCTCAGTGCAGGCCCAGCCTGGTTTCTGCATTTGGTGGTGGTGCTGTTTTACTCTTTATAAAACTGCCATCCCTTTTCTAACCCTTTCTCTGCTGTGCTGACCAAGAGTTTGTGCAGCAAGGCCTCTGCTCTTTCTTTGGTTAAGAAAATAAAGAACATTTCATTAACATTTTCCTTCCTGAGATCCTTCCTCCAGAGCATCTCCAGAACTTTTAGGCCAGGTCCTCTGCAGATTTGGGGGAGGGAAATAAATAAAGAGCCTTTCAGTAACAGTTTTGTTATCTGAGTACCTTCCTCCAAGCCTCCTCTGGAGCTTCAGGGACAGGTCCTGTGTGCAGAGTCAGAGGGGCAAAGAGTCCCAGCACACCATCACTGCCAGGGAGCACCAGCACCTGGACTTCCAGGGCTGTTCTCTTTCCACTTCCAGCCTCTCCTGGGTCAGTGCAAGGCCTGAGTGCTGTGGCAGCTTGGTCATTGTTCTGTTGCATGCCAGTCCTGTGACCACAGGCAGGGACAAGCCATAGGAACTACTCTGAGCTGGCCCCCAAGAGCAGTTCCACAAAGACACATGATCTGCTCAGGGCAGAGTCTGAAGGCTTAGGGCTTCATCCAAAGTTTCTCTCCAGAGCAGGCCCAAGAAAGTGTCCCAGGGATGCCAACAGCAGGGAACAGCTACAGTGTGAGTGTGCAGGGCTGGGGCACACAGCAGTGACCTTACGCAGACAGGCCTCCTGCAAGAGGCCTGAAGGAGCAACAGAGTAGGCTCTGATCTGTGTCTCTGTTTACTGCACAGCCTGGGGAATCTGTCCCAGGGTAACCATCCTGCTCTAGCCGCTCACCACCACCATTTCCAGCACTGGCCTCTCACTACAACTTGCAAAGTTTCTTTGTCCCCCAGTTGCAGGTCACAGGCTCAGGAGTCAGCAGTGGCTGCTGGCATTGCACAGATGAGATGCAAGCATGGACATGGTGTGTGGGGTGAGAGGAACCTGAGTGAGCACAAACACCATCAGCTATTGCTGGGGTACCAAGGCACTGGAGGTGTTAGGAGCCTCCCAGCCTCTGGCAGGGGCAGCAGGAGGCCAGGGACACTCTGCCTCCTGCAATGCAGAGCTTGTGTGAGGGATGGGGAAAGACTGTGTCTCTGAATATCCTGAGATGCAGAAGCAGTTCATGAGGCAGCTCAGGTGTGGACACCCGACAGAGCTCTGACATTTCTGTGTGTGACTGCAGCACAAACCTCCCTTCCGCAGGGAGATTCCTCTCAGGTGTCCTGCACAGGCTCATTGCAAATGTTGCTGTCTGCTCATATCACTCTTCCTGGGTTGTGTCCTGAAATGTGCACAGAGCCATCAGAGAGGTTCTGGCTCCTTGGAAAAGGCATCTTCAGAAAGGTCAAAAAGGAGGTTGGGGCAAACTCCAGGCCTGTCACCCTCAGCACATTTGTGGTGCTGGGTCAAAAGTGATAGCTCAGACTCTCCTGCAGCCATCTGCATGCCCTTGCAGGACAAGAGAGAGATCATCAAACCTCTCTGGGTAGGGGCAAGAAGGAAATATTTCATGCCTGGACCTTAGCCAGGCGTTTGCCATGGTCTCTCATGGTCTCTGTAGAGTCAGACTGGGGACAGCAGGACTGAAGGAATGGATGAGGTGTTGGCTGGGAAAGTGGGTGGTGGATCAAGCCCAAAAGTCACCAGGGCAGAGTCCTCCTGGCAGACGCTTTCCAGTGGCATCCCTCAGGGCAAGCCCTTGGGCCAGCACTGTGCAATCTCTTCATCAGCTCCCTGCACCTTCTGACCCGGGGCCTCTGCAGCTCCTTTGTGGATGAAGCCAAACTGGGCACAGGCCTTGAGCGTTCAACCTTTCCCACAGCTGGTGGGGACTGAATGAAGCAGCTGGAGCATTACCAATGGCAATGCCAAGTGCACAGCTCCCCTCAGCCCAGCCAATGGACAGTGGTCACACTGCACAGGAGGCCAGTTCTTGGGAGCTGAGAGGGAAAGAAATCCCTGTAGGGACAGAGAGAAGCAGGAGAAGGAAAGGAAGGAGCATCCTCAGCAAAACTTGACCTTTGATGCTGAGTGAGATGTTTGTAGTCCTGGATACATCTCTGAGCCAACCCAGATCAGCTGTCCTAGCTGACTCCAAAGTGCCCATGGCCTGCAGCCCATGGGTGGCCTGTGGTCCTGTCCCAGCACAACCAGCACAGGAGTGAACACCAGCACTCCTCAGCTGACAGGAGCAGCACAGATAGTCCTGGCTTTGCTGCAACACATCCAGAGAATCAATGTTCTGTTCCCAGAAGCTGCATTTGGGAGAAGAGTGCAGCTCCCAGTTTGGTGAGAACAGAGCTGATCAGACACTTTGGCTTTGTTCATGGCCAGCCATGGTGTGCAGGCTCCAGAGTGATCTTTAGCTCTTCAGCTAGCCAGAGGCTAAAGCAAGGAGAAATGAAAGCCAGCACAGCTGACCCAAGCTGGCCAGCAGAAGGATTACAAACTACAATCGTCATGGTCCCTATGAAGTGGAGAGTTTGCTGGGGACCATCTCTTCTCCTGATGGCTGCCACCCCTGGAGGCTCTCAGCCATCCATCCTTCTGCTTGCAGGGGCAACTCCCCTGTTTGCTATGACCATCACATTTTCAGCAGCCACAGGCGCTGGGTCTTGCAGTGCTTGAGATCCAGGATTCATTGGTGACAGGACAAGTGGCTAAACCATGCCAGGTGGGTACAAGTTACTCCTGGAATGTTCTGATTGGAGACAAGAGGGAAGTTTTTCACACTGAAAATGGAATAATCCTCCCAGCAAAGTGGTGGAGTCCCCAGCATTGCACCCTTGTGAAATCCAGATGGACAGGGTCTCAGCCATCGTGGCTAGGTCCTGCTTTTGCCAAGGAAGGTTGAACCAGATGAACCCTGAGGTCCCTTCTACCCTGGTGTGACATGAGTATGAGTCTATGAGTCTCTGATTCTGTCAGTCCAGTCTGGCCTACAGTGGGAACTGGTAAGTGATATTCCTGCCTTTATCTCCTTAGTGAGTTGAACTGAAACCAGGAAGAATGGCCAGAGCCAGAGGGTCATGACCAGTGTGATGGGTTATGCCCATCCTGAAAGTGAGGGGGGAAGGGCTTGTGAGAGCCTTGCTCTCCCTGGAGGGGGTTTTCCCCCTGGGAAACTGAGTTAGTCTGTTCCACTCCCCCTCCCTGTCCAGCAAGCCTATAAAAAGGAAGACATTGCAACTATTTGCTCTCTTTTACTTCTGCTTCACAGGGACTAAGAGAGTTGCTGCTGGCTTCCTGGTTCCACGTGGTCAGGCCTGGTCCTCCTCCTCCCTGCTACATCCACACCTCTTCAAAGGACTGGTTTTGTAAACATATTTTCCCCATCCATCCTTGTTCCTTATCCTTGTGAACCCTTCCTGTTATTGTTATAGATTGTTTAAAGAAAATTTTTACCTCTCTACTTCCAATCCAACTCCAAACTATTTCTCAGTAGATTTGCTGCTTCCCTTTCTTTTTCTTTTCCCCTCATGATCAGGGAAGAGGAGAGGAAGACCAGGGGAGGGATTCTCAACCTTGCCCTCATCTGAGCTCTTAAACCCCACTTAAGGCTCAAACCATCACAGTATTTTTGGCACTCCAACGTGGGGCTTGGAAATTAATATTCTGTTTGGAAAGTAATTCCTTGTTTGAAAGAAAAGAATTGGAAGTAGAGATGTCAATTTTGAAGAATCTGATGGTCCAAGCAGGGCCTGAATTAGATGGACAGCTATGGAACAGGGCATTCAGTATTGAGACAGACGGCTGTGCTGGAAATAATTTATGGGGATGGCCAGCTCCCCTGGGACCCCAATGCACATGAGACGGCCCTTTGTAAAGAAACTCCCCCAGATAGTTCCTCAGAAACATGCTCACACACTAGGAGGGATACTCCTGACTGGACAGGATGGAAGTCCTAAAACTGTCTGTGAGTTTGCAAATGATTTAAGGGAATATGAAGACAGTGTAAATCAGAAACCCCTGATCTCAGCCATAGAAACTATGACTAAAGACATTGTCAAAGAGATCAAGACCTCCATGTCTGAACTGAAAAAGGGGAGCGATGCCTCTCTTTCCCCTTCTCCTTCAGAATGGGTCCAGGTTTCAGCAATGAGGAACAGGCAACCTTCTTCTAGGAGATCAACCCAAGCCTATCAGGGGATGTCAAGTGGGTCTCTGTGGAGACTCTGTGGGGTCTCTGTGACCATGGAGAGGACATGGACACCTGGCATGGACAACCCACCTCTGCCCTCTGGAACAGAGTGTAGGAACAGGTGGGCACAACAGGGATAACTCGTCCAGGAGAAGGGCTGCCCCAGTTTCCTGGAGGGGTCCCTCTCGCTCAAGAGACCCTTCCCCTAGTAACACAGGACCCTGTGATAAGTGTGGGCATCGTTGCCAGCATTAGAGGTGCCCTACCTCCAGTCAGGTGGAGACCAGGGACCACAGAGTGTCCTGGGATATGTATGTGAAATGGCCTGGCACTTCAGAAGCCCTGAAGTACCCAGCTGTGGTGGACACAGGGGCCCAACGCACCCTGATACCATTGGGGTACAAAGGGGCTGAGCCCATAAGCATTCAGGGAGTCACAGAGGGCTCACAAGACCTGACTGTACTGCAAGCTGAGATAAGCCTGACCAGGAATGAATGGGGAAAGCACAACCTAGTGACTGGTCCAGATGCACCTTGCATTCTTGGCATTGACTTTCTGTGGGAGGGATGCTTCAAGGAGCCTAGGGGGCACAAGTGGGCATTTGGGGTGGCAGCTGTGGAGACTGCAGGCAAAGAACAGCTCTCTACCACACCTGAGTTGCTGGATGAGCCCTCTGTAGTGGGCAGCCATAAGGTGCAGGATTTGAAGTTCCCTCTTGCCTCTCGCATAGTACATTGCAGGCAATCCAGGACCAACAGAGACTCTTTGCACCCCATACACCAACTGATTCGACGACTGGAGAGCCAGGTGATCATCAAGGCTCACTCCCCCTTCAACAGCCTGATATGGCCAGTGCGGAAGGCAAATGGGGAATGGAGACTGACTGTGGACTACCGTGGCCTGAATGAAGTGACTCCTCCGATCAGTGCTGCCGTGCCGGACATGCTGGCGCTCCAGTATGAGCTGGAATCGAAGGTGGCCAAGTGGTATGCCACAATTGACATTGCTAATGCCTTTTTCCCCATTCCCATTGCAGAAGAATGCAGGCCATAATTTGACTTTCACCTGGAGGGCAGTGCAGTATCAATGGAATCGGTTGCCTCAGGGCTGGGTCCATAGCCCAACCATCTGCCACGAGGTGATCCAGACTGCCTTGGAGAAAGGTGGAGCCCCTGAGCATCTGCAGTTAATTGATGACATCATTGTATGGGGTGAGACAGCAGAAGAACTTTACCAGAAGGGTAAGAGGATAATCAACATCCTGCTGGAGGCTGGCTTTGCCATCAAGAGAAGCAAGGTGAAAGGGCCTGCCAGGGAGATCCAGTTCCTGGGTGTTCAATGGCAGGATGGCCATCGCCACATCCCTCAGGAGGTGGTGAACAGGGTAGCCACTATGGTGCAGCCCACAAACAAGAAAGAGACACAGTCATTTTGGGGGCTTGTGGGCTTCTGGAAAATGCACATTCCCGGGTGCAGTCAAATTGTGAAGCCTCTCTTCCATGTAACAAGGAAGAAAAATGATTTTGTGTGGGGACCTGAGCAGCACGTAGCATTCGAGCAGATCAAACAAGAGGTGGTCCAGGCTATGGCTCTGGGACCTGTTCCAACTGGACCAGAGATCAAGAATGTGCTGTACACTGCGGCCAGTGAGAATGGTCCTACATGGAGCTTGTGGCAGAAGGCTCCTGGTGAAACCAGGGTCAGGCCCCTAGGTGTCTGGAGGAAGAGGTACAAAGGCTGTGAGGCCAACTACACCGCGACAGAGAAGGAAATCCTAGCTGCCTATGAGGGTGTCTGGGCTGCCTCTGAGGTAATTGGGACTGAGTCACCTCTATTTCTAGCTCCAAGGCTTCCAGTCCTGACCTGGATGTTCTAAGGGAGAGGCTCAACCCCACATCATGCCACAGATGCTACCTGGAACAAGTGGATGGCCTTGATAACTCATCGAGCTCGGATGGAGAACTTCGAACACCCTGGCATAGTGGAAGTAATCACCAACTGGCCAGAGGGTGCTGACTTGGGAATGCCACCAGGGCAAACAGTGAGCTGTGCTGAGGAGGCTCCCCCATACAATGATCTCCCTGACAACGAGAAGGGCTATGCTCTATTTACAGATGGGTCCTGCCGGCTTGTAGGCAGCAAGCGGAGATGGAAGGCAGCTGTCTGGAGCCCAACAAGGCAAGTGGCAGAAGCAAGGGATGGAGAAAGCAAATCCAGTCAGTACGCAGAGGGAAAAGCTGTCCAGCTGGTCCTGGATGTGGCAGAATGAGAGAACTGGCCAGTGCTGTACCTCTACACTGACTCCTGGATGGTAGCCAATGCCTTGTGGGGGTGGCTGAAGGAATGGAGGAGGAACAAGAGGCAGAGAAAAGGGAAGCCTGTTTGGTCTGTTGACCTGTGGCAAGACATCGCTGCCCACCTGGACAGGCTGCCAACAAAGGCATGGCACATGGCTGCACACATCCCCAAGAGCAGAGCCACAGAGGAGCACAAGCACAACCACCAAGCAGATCTGGCTGCTAAGATCTCCCAAATAGACTTGGACTGGGAACACAAGGGTGAGCTGTTCTTAGCTCGCTGGGCCCAGGACACTTCTGGCCACCAAGGGAGAGATGCCACATTCCGGTGGGCTGGGGACAGATCAGTGGACATCTCCATGGAGGCCATCTCACAGGTCATCCATGAGTGTGACATCTGTGCTGCCATCAAGCAGGCCAAGCGCATGAAGCCTCTGTGGTATGGGTGGAGATGGTGGAAATATAAGAATGGAGAGGCCTGGCAGATCGATTACATCATCCTTCCTCAGTCTCTCAGTGGCAAACAGCATGGAATGACCATGGTGGAGGAAAGTACAGGGTGGCTGGAAACCTACCCAGTACCTCATGCCGCTGCTCGCAACACCATCCTGGGCCTAGAGAGACATATCCTGTGGAGACACGGCACCCCCGGGAGGATTGAATCAGACAATGGAACCCACTTCAGGAACCATCTCCTAAGGGACTGGGCAAAGGAACATGGCATTGAGTGGATTTACCACATCCCATACCATGCACCAGCTGCGGGGAAGGTCAAGCAATACAATGGCTTGCTAAAGACCACCCTAAAAGCCATGGGGGGTGGAACCTTCAGGAACTGGGAAAAGCACCTAGCTCAAGCCACTTGGTTAGTGAACAGCAGAGGATCTGTGAACCGAGCTGGTCCTGCCCAGTCCGACCTGCTGCAAACAGTGGATGGAGATGGAGTTCCCGTGATTGCTGAGAAGAACCTGCTGGGGAAGTCAGTGTGGGTTTTCCCAGCTGCTGGTGGGGGCAAACCAACCTGAGGGGTGGTCTCTGCTGAGGGACCTGGTTAAGGCTCTCAGTTAAGGCTCAAACCACCACACTTGCTTTAGAAAAAGTCAACCAGAAAAGGCCATGGTGAAGATCTCTGCTCTTCCAGTCCTCTGGAATAGGACTGCAGGTACAGGATCAGCTTCCCAGGGAGGAGTGAAACAGGTTGCAGAAATAGCTGCTCAGGAGGGAATGGCTCCAGGCATGGTCTTTGCCTCAGAAGGAGGAGTGGGCACAGCACTGAACACAAGGTGTTGTGTTTCCATGGATCAGAGAGGAAGGACATCCATAGACATGGGTGAGAGATGGGAACAAAGCAGGATTGTGCAGGAAGGAGGAGCCAGCACAAGTTCTGCACCATGAGGGTAGTGGAACACTGGAACAGGTTGCCCGGGGAGGGGGTTGTGGTCCCATCCCTGGAGATATTGAAGGAGAGGCTTGACAGGGCTCTGGGCAACCTGATCTAGTTGAGGATGTCACTGGGAAGGCTGGATAAGATAACCTTTGGAGGTCCCTTCCAGCCCAGCCCATTCTATGATCAGTGAGATATGGGAACCAAGCAGATGCTGCATGAAGTGCAGAAGGAAGACACCACCTGGGGCTTCTCAGAGCTCTAGGCCTGGCTATGGTTGTGGATTCCTGCCTTGGGCTTCAGTCTGAAGAAGTTGGTTGGAGTAATAACCCTGAGCTTGTTCTGCTTTGTTTGCATGGCTGTTATAGTTCAGGGCATGTGAGTGCTGGTCTGCTTGAGGGAGCAGAACAGGGGACAGCAAGGACCTCTCTGGGAAGAGCTGGGGCAAATGTCACCTTCAAGAGCAGGCCCTAAGCCTCTGTATTCTCCTAAGCTCCCATTTCAATGACCAGGCCTAAGGCCTGTCTGCATTTCATAGAGCAATACTGAGCAAGACTTTCCTGAGGTTCTTCTCCCTATTCCAAATGTCCTGGGATGGAACAAACCCTGCACACAGGGAAGGCCAACTGCAGATGGGTTGTGGCAGGAGAAAAGTGGCCAGACACAGGAATTGCCCTCTCCCAGACTCAACACTGCTGTGGCCACATCTGGATTCCTGGTATCTGGGTGCAGAGTTCAGAAGTCCAAAGGGGAAGCCAGGAACTGGGGAGGCTGCAGAGGAGATTTTCCAGGATGGGGGCTGACATCTCTGTGGAGAGGCTGAAGGACCTGGGCTGCTTCAGCCTGTTGAATAGAGGCTCAGGGCACTGCCAGAGCAGTGTGCACATGGCTGAAGGGTGGTTTCAGAGAGGATGGAGCTCTTCTGGAGAGTGGAAAGAGACCAAAACCTTCACAAAGTGCATCTTGGAAGGTTCAGAGTGGAGATGAGGCCAAAGAAATGTCCCTCAAAGGGCAGAGCTGCCATGCATGAGGCTATCCAGAGGTGTCAGGAAACGGCAGGGAGAGCTGAGACAGCTCAGGGAAGGGATGGAAATGGCAGAGAGAGAGCTGGGAGGGGAAGAAAGATGGGTGTCAGCAGCCTGAAGGGAAAGAGCTGCAGGCATGGGACAGTATAGGAGAGGCTGCAGTAGGGATGGCCAAGGGTTCTGGCAATGCTGAGAGGCCCAACAGGACCAAGGTCTTTATCCCCTTGGCTCTGGCAGTTGCCTCTGCCACCAAGGCCTGTGAGGAGAAACTTGGCTTTGAGGCTCTGAGGTTCTTCTATTGCAAGGGCAGTGGTCAGGGCTTGGCCTTTCTGCTTCCTAGACCAAAGGCAAGTTTTTCTGCCCTGTACTTTGCCTTTGTCTCCCTGCAATCCTGGCCTCTAACAAGCTGCTCTAACGAGTCCCTGGGGAGCCTTTGTCACTAACAAGCCTCAGTGAGGCCAATCAGTGCTTCAAGGTACTTTGGAGTTTGCTTCTGCCTTGGACTTCTTGAGAGGCTTCCTGGCAGTACCTTGGCAGAGTCTCCTGGCAGTACCTGAGGATGATGTAATTAGCCCCAAATACTCCATGGGGCTCATTAAATGCTGCTGAACCTCTAATTATTGCCAAGGTTTCTGCAGCTAATTGGAGAGGTTTTTATTGCACAAAGCATCTGATAAAAAGTATTTTTAAAGGTACATTTCATTCCTTGTCAGCAGGAGTTGTCTCTGCAAGCAAACCACAGCAAAGCCTGACAAGGTCCTACCCTGGTCACTGCTCATCCTCACTCCCCACTGCCCCCAGCAGAGCCCAGAACCACAGGTGAGGGACAGGATCTGCCTTGCCAAGGGCTGGATGTCAGGGCTTGGCCCTTTGGACCAAGGAAACCCCTCCAAGTTTACTCAGCAGCAGAGCCACCTTTAGCTGCTTGTCCTGACCTGTTAGCACTGCCTCAGTTCTCTGCTCTCACCAGAGCCTGGAGATGCTTCAGTGCCTCCAGTGATGCTTCCCTTGCATCCACTCTCTCCTTCTGCTCTAACCAGACCCTGGGGGCCCTTTCCCAGTATGCTTCACTGGGACCCATTAACAGTAGAAGAAACTTCAGAGTTTGAATCTGACTTTGACTTCTGGAGAGGTTTTATCAGCTTCCTCTCAGTCCCTGGGGTTTACAGGGCACCAAAAGCCACCAGAAGAGTCATTAAAACACCTTGGGCTTGTCATTTGCTGCCCTATTGGGCTGGACTCCTGGGCTGGAAGGAACTGCTGGCAAGCAGGCAGTACTTCAGGAGACAGTTCTGGCCAGGAGCAGAACAGCACAGCAGGGCTGAGGACACTGCCAGAGGATCTCAGGGACATGAGGAAGGCAGAGAGAGCTTCAAGGTGGCCAGGACTGAGAGGGTGACTGAGAACTCACTGGAGGAGAAGACACTGCAGTCACTGACATGGTGAGGCTGTGGGTGCAGGACACTGCAGCTGTAGCTCCTGGAGGCATCTCCATCTCAGCAGCTGATGCTCAGCTGAAGGCTCCTGGAGTGTGCACACAGAAGGAGGACCAAAGCCCTTCAGTTCCATCCTGAGAGCAGCAGTGATCAGAGCTGGGTAAGGAGAAGGCTTCATCCCCAGCTCCTCTGCTTTTCTCTCTTCCCTTCACTGTCTCTGCAGCACTGCAGAGCTGTTCCCTGTTTCTCCACCTCGCCATGGGACTCCTGTTCCCTGGGACTCTTGTTTCCTGGGATTGGGCTCTTGGTCACTTTCTGTTCTGACTCCAGAGGAATCTTCATGGCAATTCTGGGTCCCTGCTGCACTTGAAGCTCTGATGAACTCTGAAATTAATAGGTAGTGATGGGTAATGAGCTGATCCATTCCTCCTGAAGCTCAGCGGGGAGGTGTTCTATGAGCACTGCAATCATTGCTCTCAGAGAAGTGCGCTCTGACTTGTCACTGCCTTTCCCTTCTTGGACAGGTCTCCATGGCCAGAGGCAGCAGATGGCCAACAGCAGCTCCATCACCCACTTCCTCCTCCTGCCATTCTCAGGCACAAGGCAGCTGCAGCTCCTGCACTTCTGCCTCTTCCTGGCCATCTACCTGGCTGCCCTGCTGGGCAATGGCCTCATCATCACCACCATAGCCTGGGACCACCACCTCCACACCCCCATGTACTTCTTCCTCCTCAACCTTGCCCTCCTTGACCTGGGTGCCATCTCCACCACTGTCCCCAAATCCGTGGACAATTCCCTGAGGGACATCAGGGATATCTCCTACACAGGATGTGTTCTCCAGTTCTTCTTTTTCATCTTCCTAATGTCAGCAGAGTATTTTCTCCTCACCACCATGTCCTATGATCGCTACATTGCCATCTGCAGACCCCTGCACTATGAGACCCTCCTGGGCAGCAGAGTTTGTGTCCACATGGCAGCAGCTGCATGGGCCTGTGGGGCTCTCAATGCTCTGCTGTACACAGCCAATACATTTTCCCTGCCCCTCTGCCAGGGCAATACTGTGGCGCAGTTCTTCTGTGAAGTGCCCCAGATCCTCAAGCTCTCCTGCTCCACATCCTACCTCAGGGAAATTTGGGTAATTGTCATTGGTGTCTCCTTAGTATTTGTCTGTTTTGTGTTGATTGTGGTGTCTATGTGGAGATCTTCAGGGTAGTGCTGAGGATCCCCTCTCAGCAGGGATGCCACAAAGCCTTTGCCACCTGCCTCCCTCACCTGGCTGTGGTCTCCCTGTTTCTCAGCACTGGCTTCCTTGCCTATCTGAAGCCCTCCTCCTTCTCCTCCCCATCCCTGGACCTGGGGGTCTCAGTTGTGTACTCAGTGGTGCCTCCAGCAGTGAACCCTCTCATCTACAGCCTGAGGAACCAGGAGCTGAAAGCTGCCCTGAGCAAATTGATCCCTGGATGCTTTCAGAAGCAATAAACGCTCTGTCTTCCCCAGCAGAGCAGTTCTGATGTCACTCAGTGCAGGCCCAGCCTGGCTGCTGGAGTTCTGGCTGCTGCTGGTGCTGTTCCCCTTGTGAGAATGTTCCCACATAATATGTTCCCACATAAATATCTTTCTTATGTTCCCACATAAATATCTTTCTTCAGACCATTTCTGGTTCAGTGTTGTCCTGTCTGCTGTGACCCAGGGGCTGCAGACATGAGGAGCTGTGCTCCCTGTGTGGTCAACACAATAAAGGACCCTGCAAGGAGTTGTTTCTCTGAGTCCCTTCCTCCAAGGCTTCTGTGGAGCTACAGGGCAGTGCCTGTGTGCAGAGGTGGAGGAGCAGAGTCCCAGCACAGCAGCAGTGCCAGGGAGCCCCACAGCTTGGGCTGTCCTCAGCTGCTCTTTCTTCCCTTCCAGCCTCTCCTGCTGAGCCTCTGTGCTGGGGCAAGGCCTGAGTGCTCTGGCAGCTTGGGCACTGTGCTGCTGCTGTGTGGCAGTGCTGGGACTGCAGGCAGGGAGAGTCCAGGGCTGCTTGTGGGAGAGAGCTGTGCTCCAGAGCAGCACTGCCATCAGAACAGGAGGTCTCCTCATGCCTTCATACCCCAAGCCCCTCCCATTACAGACTGCATCTACTCAGAGTCCAAACTGGATACCCTGACCCCCTTCCAGTATAGACTTAGCCCAAATATTAGTCCTTTATCCCCTCCCAGTACAGATGTGGTCTCATCCCTGTAAAAGCTACCTCATATTGTCTTCTTCCTCTATAGTCTTGTCCCATCCCAGCACATAATGTATCCCCTGGCTCCCTTCCCAGTACTGAATGTATCCATCTCAGTACAAACTGCACACCCTCATGCCCTCCCAGTACAGTCTGGGCCCTGCCCCCAGTCCAAACAGGATCCCTTTAATCCCTCCAAATACACATTAGGCCTTGCCCCAATAAAAACTCCATCCTCTGATCGCCTCCCAGTACAGCCTGAACGCCTCACACTCTAATCAGTCCCCACCAACCCTGCTCCTCCCCTGAAACCAGTCTTGTGCTCTAACCCACAGGCAGTGAACTCATCCCTCAACTCACCCCTCCCACCTCAGCCTCTCCCACACCTACCCCTGACCCTGACTTTGTAATCATTGTTCACACTGGTCCAGGCCCTTACCCTTGGCATTGAGGCCTTGCCCTTTACCCCAACCCTCAACAGATCCCCAGCCCAAGCTGTGCAACTCAGAGTTGGTTCTCCCCTCAGCCCTACCCAGCACCCTCAGCAGGACACCAAAGCCTCTCCTCAGCCTTGGCCTGAGCCACAGACTTGAAGGACAGATCTGAGCCCTCAGCCCCAATATTGACACCTCAGCCCCAGTCCTCCAGCCTCTGCTCTGACTCCTCACCTGCATCCCCTCCCACTCTTGAGGGATTCTGCTTGGCCCCTGGCACAGGGCAGGGGCTGGGAGCTCTCAGAGCAGCCTCATGAGCAGGAGGTGGTCTGTGGCTGAACAGCTCACAAACACCAGGAGCAGATGGGTAACAATACCGTCGGCAGCTCAGCTGTGCCTCAGGATCTCCTGCACAGCAGCAGCCACAAGGCTGGGAAGGGGCTGGGAGGTCACTGCTGGCTCAGCAGCTGATAGGGCAGCAGCAGGAAGAGGGCAGCAAAGGGACTGGGATGTCACTTCTTGATACAGCAGCTGAGAGGGCTGCCCCTGACTCCTGCATGGCCTCTGCGCTTTTAGCCTCCCAGCTGCCAGAGGCCCCAGCAGGCAAGAGAAGGCATGTGGTGGGCAAGGGACTTATGTGACTCCCTGTCCCTAAGCACCTGGTGGCCCCTGCAGGAAGAGCCTTGGAGCTGGCTTGTCATCTTCCTGCCACCTGAGGGCCTGAGGGGATAGCAGCAGGGACAGGGCTTGGCTGTGGCTGCTGGAGAAGCTGAGAGGCAGCAGCAGGGACCTGCCTTGGAAGGCCTTGGAGAGGTTTCTTGTGGCTGCTCAGCTGTCAGGCCACAAGCAGACTGAGGCCTTGGGCCAGCACTGGGGCATCAGGGATGACTGAGGAGCAACTAGGGCAGGAGGAGCCACATGGCCAGGAGGTGAATGTGAGGTCACTGCAAAATCCAACCCTTGTGTGTCATTGGCCAGCAGCAGGCCCAGGGCTGGGCTGGGAACTGCTAAGCTGAGAGGCAGCAGCAGGGAGGTGCCTTCTCTGTTGCTTTGCAGCTGGAGAATCTGCTCTGTGCCCAGGCAGAGAGGACTCTGGTAGGGACCATTGCCAATGGCCTGGGCTGAAGCAGAGACTGAGCAGAGTGCAGAATGCCAAGTGCAGCTGGGCTGTGGCAGGAGGAGTGTGGCCACCCAGACACAGAGGTTGTCCTCCCCTGCACTCAGCACTGCTGTGACCACATCTGCAATATTGGTGTCTGGCTGTGGAGTTCCTTAGTCTGGAGGAATGGAGAGATACTGCAGAACCTCCCTAGGAGATCTGCCTGGATGGAGTTTGGAGTCTCCATATAGAACCTGAAGCTGCTGAGCTTCTTTAGCCTGGTGAAGTGAAGGCTCAGGGGTGATGTGCACCTGCTTGAAGGGGGGTGTCAGGTGATGGAGCTTTTCTTGGTTGTGGACGCAGAAGGAAGACTTCAGAAAGTGCAACTTAAAGGTTCAGACTGGAGGCCAGGAAAAAGAAATGTCACTGAGGGAAGAGCTATGGTGCAAGAGGTCACCCAGAAGTGGTCTGGACAGCCCTTGTCTGACTTTCTGTGTCAAGGAATAGGCAGCAGGAGTGGAGAGGCCTGAGTGAAGGTGTGGAAATGTCAGGGGGAGAGCTGGCTGGGGAAGCCAGATGGATGACAACAGCCTGAAGGGAAAGAGCTGCAGGCATGGGACAGTGTAGCATAGCTTGCAGGAGGGATGGCCAAGGGCTCTGGAAGGGCTGAAAGGCTCAAGTGGGACAAGGTCTTGATCCTCTTCCTTCTGGCAGCAGTTTCTGCCACCATGGCTGCTGAGAGGAGGTTTTAGTTGGAGGCTCTCAGGATCTGCCTTTCCAAGGCCTGAGGGTCAGAGCTTGGCCTTTCTCTTTCAGAAACCAAGGCCAGGGTTTGTTCAGATGCACTTTCCCTTTGTCTGCCTTCAATCATGGCCTCCATGGAGCTTCTCTAACCACCCCTGGGAGGCTTTGTTGCTAATGGCCCTCAGTGAGGTCAATTAATACTTGAAAGAATTTGTTATGCTTCTGACTTCTTGAGCAGATTCCTTCAGTCTCCTCGCAGTGTGTGAGGCTCAGGCAATGATCCCCAAGTGCCCTAAGAGCTATTTGTGTCTTTGTGGTTTTCTTCAGGATTTCAAAGTGCTCCTCACAAAGCTCCTTTATTATTTATTTCATATCAAAGGTAGAATATTCTGTTAGCTTTCAGTTCAGAGCAGAGATGATAATTCACCAAGTGACACTGACCCAGGCTGTCTCACCAGGACATCTGCACTTGCAGGGAAATCTGTCCTTCAGGTCTGACATTGAATGGACAACTTTGCTCCTCACCCTCCCCAACCTCTCCATTGCTGTCCCTGCCCAATCCCAATCCCATCCAAGGCTTCCCAGGCATAGAAGCCTCTGGGTTTTGCCAATATCATGGGCACAATGCCAAAGGACAGAAGCTTCACTAGTACAGGTTGGGCTATCTATATCTGTGGTAGGGATTCACTCCTTTGTCCATCAGGTCCATGGGCAGTAGCCATCACTAGTTCCATGGGAATAGATGATTGAATTTTGAGCTTCCATATATTCCTCATCAGCTGCTGACAGTAAAAACTGCTTCTGCCAACTGTGAGTCCCAGCTGTGCCTTGAGCTATCAGCATGTCTTGTAAGAAGACCATTGGTCTGTTCAGCCACACCATTAGCCTGAGGATAATATGGGGTAGGGAACACTCCTTTAATTCATTCTCCTTGCACCCAGTCTTGCACTGTGCTCACTGTGAAGTGTGATCCATTGGCACTTTGGACACACTCAGGCACAGGTAGAATGCTGAACCATTTCTCCAGAGCTTCATTCCTTTGAGCTCCTGTGGCAGTACTGAGAGCTGTGGCCATGGTTCATCCTGAAACCACTTCTGCTCCTACCAGGATATAACTTTTCCCAGGAGAGTTCTTCAAAGGGCCAACATAATCAGTTTGCCTGCGGCTCCACAGAGTGTTGTTGTGTCTGGTGTGTTGGGGAGAGGCTTGGTTTGGGTGGTTGGCCTTAAGCCTTACCCAACATTGTGGATAAGATATAAGAATTGTTTCAAACTGACTATCCTCGAGGCTGACACTCAGAATAGAGGTTGGCCTTCCCTGGGTGGCCTCTTCTGATGTGCAGCCACTCAGCCAATCTTGCTCAATCTTCCCCTTCATTGTTCACCACAGGAATTTTTGCTGGGGATATGCCTGCTGGTTCCATTTTGCAGCAGCTCTTCCCTTCTGTGCATAGCCTTTGACACATCCTACCTTTGAGGGTCTTGACTGACCTATTTCTCAGAATCATTGCCAGTCTCCAGCTCTCCAGATTGATTAGTTGCCCCCTGACACATCCATTCAGTGGCATCCTTGTAGGCTGCACAGGAATCAGTGTGAATAGCAGTGGCACCATTCTCTGCTGCCAGCTTGAGTGCAGGGCAATTCTTTTATCTGTGCACCACCTTCCTCTGTCACAGTCTTCCCAGTACCAACCTCCAGCACTGCAGCTTTCTGTTGCCATTTGCATCTCGTGCAGTGGGTGGATGCAGCTGTGAACCACACTCCTCCTGCATTTGAGTCTGTGGTCAGCTCAGCTGCTGCCTTAGTTGGAGACAGTTCATAGGGCAGACCTAACAGCACTGTGTCTGCAGTCCCAGGCTGTGCTAGGTTGGAAACTTCTGCTGGAGACTTTCTCATTTTCCAGTGACTGTCCAGTGAGCAGCACTCAAGCCAAGAAAGACAAGACAAAAAGAAGACATCAGGAATCTATTCAAGATCCATTCCTGGCCAGCCCTGCAGCTTGCTTCTCATCAGGGGGTCATTGTCTTCCTTCACCAGGCATGGGTGCAGGGCTCCTTGTCAGGGAAGTGTATCCTTCCCTCCCCACCCAGCCCTCCCCCACTGTGTGGGAGTCTCCTCAGGGTCTGAATTGAAACTGACACACCTCCCATTACAGACTGAATGCTTTTATCACCTCCCAGTACAGGCTGGATCCTAGGCTGCCCCCCCAGCACAGACTGAGCCCCTCCCATAGTATCATAGTATCATAGTATCATTCAGAGTTGGAAGGGACCACAAGGATCATCTAGTTCCAACCTCCCTACCATGGCCAGGGACACCCCACACTAGATCAGGCTGGACAGAGCCTCATCCAGCCTGGTCTTAAACACCTCCAGGGACGGGGCCTCGACCACCTCCCTGGACAACCCATTCCAGGGCTTCACCACTCTCATGAGGAAGAACCTCGTCCTCACCTCCAGCCTGAATCTCCCCACCTCCAGCTTCATTCCATTCCCCCTAGTCCTATCACTCCCTGAGATCCTGAGCAGTCCCTCCCCAGCCTTCCTGTAGGCCCCCTTCAGATACTGGAAGGCCACAATGAGGTCAACTGGGAGCCTTCTCTTCTCCAGACTGAACAGCCCCAACTCCTTCAGTCTCTCCTCACAGGAGAGGTGCTCCAGCCCTCTGCTCATCCTTGTGGCCCTTCTCCGGACACCTCCCAGCACCTCCACATCCCTCTTGTAATAGGGGCTCCAGAACTGGAGGCAGTACTCCAGGTGGGGTCTCACCAGGGCTGAGTAGAGGGGGAGGATCACCTCCCTTGCCCTGCTGGCCACACTTCTCCTGATGCAGCCCAGGATCTGATTGGTTTTGCGGGCTGCAAGTGCACACTGAGAGCTCCTGTTGAGCTTTTTGTCCACCAGCACCTATCCTCTCTACTCAGTCCTCTGCTCAAATGCAATGGAGCTGAGCCAATCCCTCACCTCACCCCTTACAGTTCAGCCCCTCTCAAACCCACTCCTGACACTGACTCTGCCCCCATTGCTCATCCTGCCTCCAGCCTTTACCCTTGGCATTGACCCTTGGGCATTAACCCCAGGCCTCAACCCAGCCACACCCCAACCTCTGCCTCTCAGAACTGGCCCTCAGCTGAGCCCTTCCCAGAACACTCAGCAGGACATCTGAAGGAAGGAGACTTCTGAACTTTCTCACTAACTGTTAGAAACTCTCCCACTAGTTCAGAGCTTAGCTTTCTGACATCAGTAAAGACATTCTGGAGCTTGTGAGAGCAAATGGAGATAGAGCAGCAGATGGCAGCTCTAGACAGAGAGAGAAATAAGGTTGAGTCTGGAAAGCAGGCTGGGTTCTCACACCCCTGAGTCTTAGATGAGGACTATGGTTAACCTTTTCAGCACAGGTACATTTTGGAGTGAGCATTGCGTGTCCATGAAGGTTAGTGAAGGATACTGCTGAATGGCTATGGGAGGCACTGAGTTTGATTTCCTCACTTCATCTGATAAAGACACTCTGAAACTCTGTAATGCTGGGGATTCTACAACACAGTAATAAAGAACTTCTGGGAGGACTTCTGAGATTCTCTGCGTTTCTGGAATTCTGCTGGAAGCAGCAGCAGGGTTTGTGCCCCTGCATTCATCACCCTAAGAGACCTCGTTATAAGGGCCTGCTACTGCTACTGTGGAAACAGGGGGAGCAATAACCACACCTCCCAACACCTTGAGCACCTGAATATCTTGAGCACCTCCCAGTGCAGGACAGATCCTATGACACCCTCCAAGTATAGCCTGGGCCCCTCCCATCCTCTCTGCCCAGTCCCCTGTTCTAACAGTGAAACTGAGCCCATGTCTCAGGTCACCCCTTACACCTCAGGCCCTCCCAAACCCACCACTGACCCTGACTCTGCCCCCATTGCTCATCCTGCCTCCAGCCTTTACCCTTGGCATTGACCCTTGGGTGTTAACCCCAGGCTTCAACCTAGCCACAACCTAACCTCTCAGAACTGGCCCTCACCTCAGCCCTTCCCAGAACACTCAGCAGGACATCTGAGGGAAGGAGACTTCTGAACTTTGTTACTAACTATTAGAAACTCTCCCACTGGTTCAGAGCTTAGCTTTCTGACATCAAGAAAGTAAACCTGGAGCTTAGGAGAGCAAATGGAGATAGAGCAGCAGATGGCAGCTCTAGACAGAGAGAGAAATAAGGCTGAGTCTGGAAACCAGGCTGGGTTCTCACACCCCTGGGCCTCACTAACAAGAGAAGGACAGTTCTGTGGGATCGGCAGAGGACCAACAGGAAAAATACATGACAGATGACATGGGGACTGCAATGTCATTTAAAGGAGAGGAGGTGGCAGCAAAGACCAAGACATGGAAGGACTTTATCTATTAAATAAGTTTTTATCCTTCTAACGCCTGTGTGTTACTGAGTCCTAGATAAGGACCATGGTTAACCTTTTCAGCACAGGTACATTTTGGAGCCATCATTCCATGTCCATGCAGGTTAGTGAAGGATACCGCTGAATGGCTATGGGAGGCACTGAGTTTGATTTCCTCACTTCACATTCAAGATCCTCCCAGGACCCCTCAAGGACAGCTCCCTGCAGTGAGCACATGGCTTCATCCCTGGCCCTGGGGAAGAAATGCCCCCAAAAGTGGCCTTTTGGGATAGAAATGTGAAAGAAAAACCAACCAAAGACAATACTGTATTAAGGTTGGGGTTTCCATTCTGAATAGGCATTATCCTTGGGATGAGGTTTTCCTTTTACCTCTAGGAAACCCAAAGTGTTGAGGAACAAACAGCCAAATCCCAGCCCAGCTGCAGTGGTGGCATTGGCTGTGCTGACTCAGCACTGTCATTACTCACCTCAGCACTGGCTGGTGTTGAGAAGGGCAGGGGCACATTTCCTGCTGAGGAAAGAAGCTGTACAAGAGGAGACTGCAGTTCAACCTGCTGGAAAAGGTCCCCCAGGGGGACTCACGTTTGGCCTGGCAGTGCCGGGGTCAGTGTATTGCTGTGTCCCCTGGGGCACGCTGGTCACCGGCATGGGGGTGAATATGCCAGGTGAGGGAGGAGCTGCAGATGAAGGCCTTGTTGAAGCCTGTGCAGGTGACGAGCTGGCACCAGTGTGGGTGCAGCGGTGCCGGCTGAGGGTGGCCATCTGGGTGGCGCTCTTGCCTCAGGCAGCTCAGAGGTGCAGCTGCTTCTGGCTGTGGACGCAGCGGTGCCGGATGAGGTTGGAGCTGAGGGTGAAGCTCTTGGCATAGTCCCCACAGACAGAGGGCTGGGCACTGGGCTGGGGGCAGAGGGGCTTCAGAAGCTCCAAGCTGGGTGGTAAGCTTTGCCCACCCTCAGGGCACTGATGTAGCTGCTTGGGTGGCACAGAGGGGCTGACAAGGGTTTGCCCTCTTCCTCCTCTTCATCTTCCTCCTCCTATGGTTCATTCTTCTCCTATTCCATATCCTAATCTTCTTCTCCATCATCACCTTTGTGTGCACAACCTGCACCAAGGGCCAGCACCAAGTCAGACTTCTCCAGGCTCAGTTCTTTTGTCCTAAGAATGCCAAAGCTTTTTGTTTGCCCTGAGCTCCAGTAGAAGGAAACTAAAATCCAGGGTACCCTCTGCCAGCCTCCTCTCCACCTCTCTGTCTTTGGACAGACACCTTTGCTGTCACCAGGGGCAAGGTTTCTATCTTGCACTGAACACAGCCAGCACTGTCCCTGTATCTTTGTGCTTGATGCTTCTCTCAAGGCACAGCCATAGAAATAGATTTGACTTCAGGATCCCTTGCAGTCAGTCAGGATCAACCTTGTCCTTATCCACTCTGTCATTCAGAGGCTCTTGGATCAGAACACATTCTGCTGAATCACCATGTAAGCCCCAGGTGGGCAGGGACAGCAATGATGAGGTTGTGGAGGGTGAGGAGCAAAGTTGTCCACTCAATGACAGCCCTGAAGGACAGATGTGCCTGCAAGTGCAGATGTCCTGCTGAGACAGCCTGGGTCAGTGTCACTTGGGGAGTTATCATCTCTGAGCTAAACTGAAATGGAGTAAAACATTTTATCTTTGACATAAAAAACCTGAGCTTTGTGAGGTGCACTTTGAAATCCTGAAGAAGATTACAGAGACACAAACATCTCCTTAGGGCACTTGGGACTCATTGCAGGAACCTCAGGTACTGAGAGAAGACTGAAGAAACTTCTTCAGAAGTCAGAAGGAAAACACAAAGTGCCTTGAAGCACTGATTGGCCCCACCGAGGGGCATTACCAACAAAGCCTCCCAAGGGCTCCTTAGAGCAGCTCAGTGGAGGCCATGATTGCAGCAGACAAAGGCAAAGTGCAGGAGAGCAAACTCTGGGTTTGATTTATGGAGCAGAAAGGCCAAGCCCTGACCACAGTGCCTGGGCAGGCAGATCCTGTCCCTCATGTATGGGTCAGGGCTCCTCAGGTGCTGTGGGGTATAGGGTTTGTGATGCTGAGAGAAGGACAAGGGGATGACAGTCCCCAGCCCTCCTGGGGGTGTTTAAGGAAGCACTGAGGACTCCCTGGTGCCTTAGGAAGTCTCCCCACAGCCCTTGGTGGTGGTGGATGATTGCCATAGCCAAGAAGGCAAAGCCTTGGGTTCTCCTGATGACTTCCAGCCTTGCCAGTGCCCATTGCCATCCCCACCACAGGTTGTCCTACACTGTCCCCCACACTGAGTTTGGTTTCTGCAGGAGAAAGGCCAAGCCCTGACCACAGAGCTTGGGCAGTCAGATGCAGAGAGGCTCAAGCTAAAGTTTCATCTCCCTGGCCTTGGTGGGAGAGGCAACTGCCACAGACAGGAGGAGAAAGACCTCAGTCCTGTTGAGGTTTCATCCTTGCAGGTGGTGCTACACTGCCCCATGCCTGCAGCTCTTTCCCTTCATGCCCTTGACACCCATCTTGTGTTCCTAGCAGCTCTCAGCATCACATTTCTGTACCCTCCCTGCTCTGTCTCTACTCTCCATGGCCATTTCTTGAAACACAGAGCCAGGGTGTCTTGGACCACAAGGATCCCCTTTGAGTGACTTTTCTTTATCCTCACCTCCTGTGTGCTCTCAGGAGCAAGAGAGGATCTGCCTGGCCTCAAACCAGGACGCCTCCACTCTGAACCCTGAAATTTGCACTCTAGGAAGTTGTCTTCCTGTCCCACAACCACCAGAAGCTGCATCATCCCTAGATTTCAAGCAGGTGCACACTACATCTCTAGCGCCCTGAGCTTTGACTTCAACCAGCTCCTTCAGTTGCTCTTCATCAGATTTATTCTCCAGGCCCTTCCCCAACCTCTTGCCCTCCTCCACCCTGGCTCCAGCACCTCCACATCTCTCTTGGATGGAGATGCCCAAAACTGGACACAGCACTCGAGGTGTGGCCTCCCCAGAGCTGAGTCCCAGGGGACAGTCACCTCCCTGCTCCTGCTGCACACAGCATTTCTGATCCCAGCCAGGATGCCTTTGGCCTTCTTGGCCACCTGGGCACACTGCTGGCTCCTATTCAGATGCTTGTCCATTAGCATCCCCAGGTCCCTTTCTGCCAGACAGCTCTCCAGCCACACTACCTCTGTAGCATTGCTTGGGGTTGTTGTGACCCAAGTGCAGGACCTGGCACTTGGCCATCTTGAAGCTCCTCCTGGGAACGTTGGCCATGGATCAAATCTACCCAAGTCCCCCTGCAGAGCCTCCCTACCCTCATGCAGATCAACTCTGCCACCTGACTTGGTGTCATCTGCTGACTCACTGCTGACACACTCTGTGTCTTCATCAAGGTCATCAATGAAGATGTTAAACAGAAGTGGTCCCAACACTGAGCCCTGAGGAACAAGACCTGTGACTATCTGCCACCAGCTGGATTTATCTCCACTGAGCACCACTCTTTGGGCCCTTTCACCCAGCCAGGGCTGTATCCAGCAGAGCATTGCTCATCCAAGCCCGGAGCAGCCACTTTGCTCAGGAGAATTCTGTGGGGAGCAGTGCCAAAGGCTTTTGGAAAGTCTAGTGAGAAAATACCCACAGCCTTGCCCTCATCCAACAGTCACTCCTCCTGTCAGAGAAGTAGATCAGGTGGGTCAGGGAAGACCTGCCCTTCATTAACCCATGCTGACTGGGCCTGATCCCCTGCTTGTCCTCTCCAGGTCATGTAATGGTGCTGGAGATGCTCTGCTCCATGCCCTGCCCTGCTACCCAGCTCACACTGCCAGCTCTATAGTTTCCTGGATCCTCCTTTCTTCCTTTCTTGGAGCTGGCTGTCACATTTGGTGCTCTCCAATACCCTGGGACCTCCCCAGTTAGCCAGGACTCCAGGTCAATAATGGATAGTGGCCTTGCCACAGAGATGTTCAAGTCCCTTCCTCATCCTCCTAGCCTCTGTTGGACTCTCTCCAGCAGATCTCTGTCTCTCCTGACCTGGGGAGCCCCAAACTGCAGGGATCCAGTTTGGACAGGAAGGGCCCAGGCTGTACTGGGAGAGGATTAGGTTTTCAGAGTGCGCTGGGACAAGGCCCAGTGTTACTGAGAGAGACCATGGGGTCAGCTCTTACAGGGAGGTGTCCAAGACTTTACTAGGAGGCATCAGGGGCCAATCATAGAATGGTCTGTTTTGGAAGGGACCTCCAAAAGTCATCCAGTCCAATCCCCTGAAGACATAATGGGTCATCCTCAACTAGATCAGGTTGCCCAGAGCCCTCTTGAGCCTCACCTTGAATATCTGCAAGGATGGAGCCTCAACCACCTCCCTGGGCAACCTGTTCCAGTGTTCCACCACCCTCATGGTTCAGAACTTGCTCCTCACATCCAATCTAAATCTGCTCTGCTCTAGTTTGAAGCCATTGCCCCTGGTCCTGTCCCTGCAGGCTTTTGCAAATAGTCTCTCTCTATCCAGTAGTCTTCAGGTACTGGGAAGGTTATTAAGTCTCCCTGCTGTCTTATCTTTTCCAGGCTGAACAAACCCAGCTCCCTCAGCCTGTCCTCATACCAGGGCTGCTTCAACCCCCTGATCATTTTCCTGGCCCTCCTCTGAACCCTCTCCATCAGCTCCATGTCCTTCCTATACTGAATCTTCAGAGCTGGATGCAGAACTCCAGGTATCACCAGAGCAGAGGAGTGCCAGGATCCCCCCTGTCCATCTCTGTCATTGATGCTTTGAATGCACCCTGGGCTGCCCTTGGCCTTCTGTGCTGCAAGCTCACACTGCCTGCTCCTGTCAAACTTCTCCCCCACCAGCACCCCCAAGAATAGCGTAGAAGGATCCTCTCTCTCCAATTTCTGGGGTGGGATCAGGGCACAAGTTTGTAGTTGGACAAGGCCCAGTCTGTACTGAGAGAGCTCAGAGAGGTTCAGTTTGCACCTGGAGGGGGCCCCAGTCTGAATTGAGTTGGCATCAGGGGATCAGTTTAGGGGGATGGGTCCTGGTCAGTCCTGGGATGGAATCAGAGTTTCAGGAGATGCACTTTGTACTGGGGTGAGAGTCAGACTGTGCTGGGAGATGGCAATGGGATCCCATTGGTACCAGGATCAGGCCACAGCTGCACTGGGATCAGGATATCCACTTTGTGCTGTGCTGGGTGCATCTGGGCCTGGGAAGGGGTCCAAAGGATGCACTTTGTAGTGGCACAGGAAACTGTATGAGAGATGGCAAAATGATGCAGTTTGTCCTGGGATAAGAGCACATCTGAGCTGGGAGGGGTTGAGGAGATGCAGTTTGTACTGAGATGTGACCTGCTCTGTACTGGGAAGTGTTGCAAGGATCCCAAATTCTGATGTGCAGGGAACAGAATGCCCTAGAATGTGGTCAGGGAATGCAGCCTGTACTGGAACAGGGTCCAGACTGTACTGGGAGGGCATGAAGGTGTGCAGTTTGTATTGGGACGGATGAAGATAGTACTGGAAAGGAAGCCAGGGGATATTCTGTGCTTGGATGGGACCCAGGCTGCAGTGCTAGAGGACAGTAGGATCCAGTTTGTCCTGGGATGAAGTCACATCTCTACTGGGTGGGGTTAGAGGAACCATGTTTGCACTGAGTCTATACTGGAATGGGGACAGGGTATCCAGATTGGACTCTGAGTAGGTGCAGTCTGTAATGGAAGGGGGTTGGGGTATGAAGGCATGAGGAAACCTCCTGTTCTGATGGCAGTGCTGCTCTGGAGCACAGCTCTGTAAAACAAGCAGCCATGGCCTGTCCCTGCCTGCAGTCCCAGCACTGCCACACAGCAGCACAGTGCCCAAGCTGCCAGAGCACTCAGGCCTTGCCCCAGCACAGAGGCTCAGCAGGGGAGAGTGGAAGAGAAGGAAGAGCAGCCCAGGAAAGTCCAAGCTCTGGGGTTCCCTGGCACTGCTGCTGTGCTGGAACTCTGCCCCTCCACCTCTGCACACAGACACTGCCCAACAGCTCCACAGAAGCCTTGGAGGAAGAAACTAGGAGAAACAACTCCCTGGAAGGTACTTTATTGTTGAAAAACCTGTGAGCACAGGTCCTCATGTCCTGCAGCCTCTGGATCACACCAGACAGGACAACACTGAACCAGAAATGGTCTGAAGAAAGACATTTGTGTGGCAACAACATTCTCCTACGGGGAACAGCACCAGCAGCATCCAGAACTCCAGCAGCCAGGCTGGGCCTGCACTGAGTGACATCAGAACTGCTCTGCAGGAGAAGACAAACAGTTTATTGTTTCTGAAAGCATCCAGTGATCAGTTGGCTCAGGGCAGCCTTGAGCTCCTGGTTCCTCAGGCTGTAGATGAGAGGGTTCACTGCTGGAGGCACCACTGAGTACAGAACTGACACCACCAGGTCCAGGGTTTGGGAGGAGATGGAGGAGGGCTTCAGATGGGCAAAGAAGGCAGTGCTGAGAAACAGGAAGACCACAGCCAGGTGAGGGAGGCAGGTGGCAAAGGCTTTGTGGCGTCCCTGCTGAGAGGGGATCCTCAGCACTGCCCTGAAGATCTGCACATAGGACATCACAATGAACACAAAACAGACAAATGCTAAGGAGACACCAGCCACAAGGAGCCAAAGTTCCCTGAGGTAGGATGTGGAGCAGGAGAGCTTGAGGATCTGGGGGACTTCACAGAAGAACTGGTCCACAACATTGCCCTGGCAGAGGGGCAGGGAAAATGTGTTGGCTGTGTGCAGCAGAGCATCGAGAAAGGCACAGGCACAGGCAGCTGCTGCCAGATGGACACAAACTCTGCTGCCCAGGAGGGTCTCATAGTGCAGGGGTCTGCAGATGGCAATGTAGCGATCGTAGGACATGGTGGTGAGGAGAAAATACTCTGCTGAAATGAAAAAGAGGATAAAAAAGACTTGTGCAGCACATCCTGCATAGGAAATGTCCCTGGTGTCCCTCAGGGAATTGGCCATGGACTTGGGCACAGTGGTGGAGATGGCACCCAGGTCAAGGAGGGCGAGGTTGAGGAGGAAGAAGTACATGGGGGTGTGGAGGTGGTGGTCCCAGGCTATGGTGGTGATGATGAGGCCATTGCCCAGCAGGGCAGCCAGGTAGATGGCCAGGAAGAGGCAGAAGTGCAGGAGCTGCAGCTGCCTTGTGCCTGAGAATGGCAGGAGGAGGAAGTGGGTGATGGAGCTGCTGTTGGACATTTGTGCCCCTTGTGCACAGTGCAGTAGCCAAAAGGCAAAGGCAGTCACAAGTCAATGGAGCACAACCAAAGCCATTTCTCAGCCCCTGATACAGAGACTGAAGTTTTCTCTTTGAGGAGACCTCCCTCCAGCTCTGTTGCTGGACTCTTTTGTGCTGGCTGAGCATGCAGGGAAGAGCAGAGACTCTTCCTGCTTACTGCTGCTGAGTCAGTCCTGCTCTGCAGCAGGGGAGTGGTGGAGGCAGCAGCAAGGTCTGGTGTCCACTTTCAGAGGAAGGAGTTCCAAAGCAGAAAGGCTTCTCAGCATCTCCCAGTACTAAGGAGAGAGGGTAGAAAAAGGCAGTTCCTGAATGTTTTAGCCTTTTGTACTCCAGCTGCCCACATCTCACCCCCAGAGTGTTCATGGCTGTCACAAGTTCTCACACACAGCATTTTTGCTGCCCTCAGGGGGAGCAGCGAGAGCAGAACCCTGCAAGGCAAGAGGCTGCCTGTGGCTCAGAGCAGAGTGAGGGGAGCTGCTCTGGCCCTGCTGCCACTTCCCCACTTCTCTGGGTTTGTGCCTTGCTGAGCTGGAGGTGATCACACTCCCCTGTCCCCCTGAAAAGCCACCAGACCCTGCTGAGAGCAGAGGGATCCCCCACAGACCACTCAGTGTCTCAGCCTCTCTCAAGGTCTCAGCACCACACTTCCAGCCCAGCACACTCAGGGCTCATTGCAACACCCAATGGCATTTCCTCTCCCGTGGCAGCTCTGCCTCTGCTGCAGCTCTGGCTACAGAGGAGGTGCTTCACACCTTGGAGCCCATGACACTGAGGGCAGAGGTTTGTCGGGGGTGGGATGGGAAGAAGAGGCCTAGGGCTGTGCTCAGAGGAAGGGTCTGGCCTGAAGGGTATCAGATGGAGATGTCTGAATGTTACCTCCCACAACATTGTTGGGTTCAGTTTCCTCCCCTGATCAGATCCCTGGTGCCTGGAGGTTCTCACCCTGGCAGGAGTGTGCTGGGTGATGGATTTGCCCTGCTCACACAGCCCAGCCCAGCCCCTCTGCACTCACCTACAGAAACCTGCCTGTTTGCAGGGCACTGGCTGGAGGCATCCTGATGAGTGCAGCCAGGGTGCTGCTGGTGCTGTCCACAGGCAGAGGCTGAAGGCTCTTTAGGAAGCTCCCTGCAGGCCTCCTGACCACTCCAAGATACACCTCCCCAATTTCAAGGACTTGGATGGTCTTTTTCTACCTCTCTTTGACTCCTCACTTGCTCTTGTCCTCAGAATAGGAAACTGCAAACACAGACTCAGGAACTCTTCTCTGTTTAGAGCAGACCCTGCTTGGACCTTGTCCTTGAAACATCCCTTTGGAAGTTCCCTGGTGATGAGCTGCATCTATGAGAATCCCTGACCCACACAGCAGCCTCTCCATAGAAGAAGGGCCCTGCCCCACCCTGCCCTGCTCTGCACTGCCAGGGGTGGCTCCTGCCACCCACACCTTCTCCCCACAGCAAGCATCAGCTGCGGCTGTGCCAGCTGTAGGAGATGCCTCCCAGAACTACACCTGAACCGCCCTGCACCCACAGCCTCACTGTGTCAGAGTGCAGTGACTTCTCCAGTGAGCTCTCAGTCACCCTCTCAGTTCTGGCCACCTCGAAGCTCTCTCTGCCTTCTTCATCTCCCTGAGACCCTCTGGCAGTGTCTTCAGTCCTGCTGTGCTGTGCAGAGGAGCTGCTCCTGGCCAGAGCTGTCTCTCTGTAGTGCTGCCTCCTCGCCAGCAGCACCTTCCATTCCAGGAGCCTGGCCTGGCTCAGCACAACAGAACCAGCCCAAGGCATTTATAGAAGCCCTCTGGTGGCTTTGGTGCTGAGTCCATGAACCTCAGAGACTGAGAAGATGATGAAACCTCTCCAGAAGTCAAAGTCAGATTCAAACTCTGAAGTTTCTTCTACTCTTAATGGGTCCCAGTGAAGCATACTGGGAAAGGGTCCCCAGGGTCTGCTTAGAGCAGGACAGAGTGGACGCAAGGGAAGCATCACTGCAGGCACTGAAGCATCTCCAGGCTGTGGTGAGAGCAGAGAACTGAGCCAGTGTTGACAGGTCAGGACAAGCAGCTCAAGGTGGCTCTGCTGCTGAGGAAACCTGGAGGGGTTTCACTGATCCAAAGGACCAAGCCCTGACACCCAGACCCTGGCAAGGCAGATCCTGTCCCTCACCTGTGTCTCTGGGCTCCTTAGGGGGCAGTGGGGAGTAAGGATGAGCAGTGCCCAGGGTAGGACCTTGTCAGGTTTTGCTGTGGTTTGCTTCCAAAGAGACAACTCCTGCTGAAAAGGAATGAAATGTACCTTTAAATATAGTTTTTATCAGATGCTTTGTGCAATAAAAACCTCTCCAATTAGCTGCAGAAACCTTGGCAATAATTAGTGGTTCAGCAGTATTTAATGAGCCCCATGGAGTATTTGGGGCTGATTACATCATCCTTAGGTACTGCCAGGAGACTCTGCCAAGGTACTGCCAAGAAGCCTCTCAAGAAGTCCAAGTCAGAAGAAAACTCCAAAGTACCTTGAAGCACTGATTGGCCTCACTGAGGCTTGTTAGTGACAAAGGCTCCCCAGGGACTCGTTAGAGCAGCTTGTTAGAAGCCAGGATTGCAGGGAGACAAAGGCAAAGTGCAGGGCAGAAAAACTTGCCTTTGGTCTAGGCAGCAGAAAGGCCAAACCCTGACCATAGCCCTTGGAATAGAAGAACCTCAAAGCCTCAAAGCCAAGTTTCTCCTCACAGGCCTTG